>NC_087304.1:2539424-2573839 GCF_015220805.1 Pogoniulus pusillus | reverse complement strand
GGTACAGGGGTGGGTGCTGAGGTGGGTATGGGGGGGGTGCTTGTGTAGGTGGTTGGGTGGGTGCTGAGGTGGGTACAGGAGTCGGTGCTTGGATGGGTGCTTGGTGAAGTGGGTGCAGGGGTGGGTGATTGGGTGGGTGGTGGAGTGGGTGCTGGGTTGGGTACAGGGGTGGGTGCTGGGCTGGGTGGTGGGGTGGGTACAGAGGTGGGTGCTCGGGTGGGTGCTAGGCTGGGTTCAGGGGTAGGTGATGGGGTGGGTGCAGGGGTAGATGCAGGGGTGGGTGCAGGGGTGGGTGATGTGGTGGGTGCAGGGGTGGGTGCTGGGGTGGTTGCTCCCTCTGGGCAGCCCCAGGAGCTCAAGGGGCTTCTCATTCTCTTCCAGGCTCATCTCAAGTGCAGGAGAGGGGGAAAATGGGTCGGAAAAAAATCCAAATCAGCAGAATCTTGGACCAGAGGAACAGGCAGGTGAGAGCAGCCTGGGCACAGGGAGGGCACAAAGCAGGCAGGAGCCACCACAGCAGGCAAAGCTGCTCTGCTCCCTCCTTCCTCACGGGTCCTGAGTCCTCCAGAGCTGGAGGGGCATTGGAACTCCAGAAGGAGACCTTGGGGGCTGTGTCCAGGGGTGTCCAGGGGTTGATTGTGCCCTCCAGACCTAGAGGGAATTTGGGGGTCCAGAAGTAGGATTTGGGGCTATGTCCAGGGGTTGGTTGGGTCATCCAGAGCTGGAGGAGGTTTGGGGGTCCAGAAGGAAGGTTTGGTGATGAGCCCAGGGGTTGGTTGGGTCTTCCAGAGCTGGAGGAGGTTTGGGGGTCCAGAAGGAAGGTTTGGGGCTGAGCCCAGGGGTTGGTTGTGTCTTCCAGAGCTGGAGGAGGAGGCTTGGGGGGGGGGAGAAGGAGACCTTGGGGGCTGTGTCCAGGGGCGTCCAGGGGTTGGTTGTGTCATCCAAGGGTTGATTTGGTCCTCCAGAGCTGGAGGAGGCTTGGGGGACCCAGAAAGAGAATTTGAAGCTGTGTCCAGGGGTTGATTTGGTCCTCCAGAGGTGGAAAAGGCTTGGGAGGTCCAAAAGGGAGGGTCTTGTAATGGCAGGATGAGGAGCAATGGGTTTAGACTGGCAGAGAGGAGATTTAAACTAGATCACAGCTCAGAGGACGTCAGGGGTTGGAAGGGACCCAAAGAGCTCATCCAGTCCAAACCCCCCTGCCAGAGCAGCACCATCCAATCCAGCTCAGGGCACACAGGAACACATCCAGACAGGCCTGGGAAGGCTCCACACAAGGAGACTCCACAACCTCTCTGGGCAGCCTGTGCCAGGGCTCTGGGACCCTTCCAGCCAAGAAGTTGCCCCTTGTGCTGAGCTGGAACCTCCTGTGCTGCAGCTTCCATCCATTGCTGCTTGTCCTAGCCCAGGGAGCAGTGAGCAGAGCCTGTCCCCCCCCACCCCCTCCTGACCCCCAGCCCTCAGCTATTGATAAGCATTGATTCAATCCCCTCTCAGTCTTCTCTTCTGCAGCCTAAGCAGCCCCAGGGCCCTCAGCCTCTCCTCAGCAGGCAGTGCTGCAATCCCCTCCTCATCCTCAGAGCTGTTTGTAGGGAGGGTGGGGAGACTCTGGCAGAGGTTGAGGGTGGTGAGACATTGGCACAGGTTGAGGGTGGTGAGACATTGGCACAGGTTGAGGGTGGTGAGACTCTGGCACAGGTTGCCCAGGGAGGTTGTGGAGCACAGAAGCACCCAATGTGATCAAAGATCACATTGGGTGCTTCTGTGCTCCACAACCTCCGTGGAGGTGTCCAGGACCAAGGCTGAAGGAGGCTTTGAGCAACCTATTCTTAGCGGGAGCTGTCCCTGCCTATAGCAGGAGGCTTTGAGCTCCCTTCCAACCTAACCCATTCCATGTGACGATTCCCTGACCTGCATCCCTCTCCCTCCTCTGCAAGGTGACCTTCACCAAGAGGAAGTTCGGGCTGATGAAGAAGGCTTACGAGCTGAGCGTGCTGTGCGACTGCGAGATCGCCCTCATCATCTTCAACAGCACCAACCGCCTCTTCCAGTACGCCAGCACCGACATGGACCGGGTGCTGCTCAAGTACACCGAGTACAGCGAGCCCCACGAGAGCCGCACCAACTCTGACATCCTCCAGGTAGCGCTGAGCGGCAGCCCGGGCGGGGCGGTGGCAGCCCAGGTCGGGAAGAGGCAGTCCAGGCAGGGAAGAGGCAGTCCTGGCAGGGAAGAGGCAGTCCGGGCAGGGAAGAGGCAGTCCGGGCAGGGAAGAGGCAGTCCAGGCGGGGAAGGGGCAGTCCGGGCAGGGAAGAGGCAGTCCAGGCGGGGAAGGGGCAGTCCGGGCAGGGAAGAGGCAGTCCAGGCGGGGAAGGGGCAGTCCGGGCAGGGAAGAGGCAGTCCAGGCGGGGAAGAGGCAGTCCAGGCGGGGAAGGGGCAGTCCCGGCAGGGCAGCAGCAGTCCGGGCAGGGAAGAGGCAGTCCAAGCAGGGCAGCAGCATCCCAGGCGGGGCAGCGGCAGCCCGGGCGAGGCGGTGGCAACCCAGACCGGGAAGGAGCAGTCCAGGTGGGGAAGGGACAGTCCAGGCGGGGAAGGGACAGTCCAGGCCGGTAAGAGGCAGTCCAGGCGGGGAAGGGACAGTCCAGGCGGGGAAGGGACAGTCCAGGCGGGTAAGAGGCAGTCCAGGCGAGGAAGAGGCAGTCCGGGCAGGGCAGCGGCAGTCCGGGCAGGGTAGAGGCAGTCCAGGCGGGGCAGGGGCAATCCAGGCAGGGAAGAGGCAGTCCGGGCAGGGAAGAGGCAGTCCGGGCAGGGAAGAGGCAGTCCGGGCAGGGAAGAGGCAGTCCGGGCAGGGCAGCGGCAGTCCGGGCAGGGTAGAGGCAGCCCGGGCAGGGAAGGGGCAGTCCAGGCAGGGAAGAGGCAGTCCGGGCAGGGAAGAGGCAGTCCGGGCAGGGCAGCGGCAGTCCGGGCAGGGAAGAGGCAGTCCAGGCAGGGAAGAGGCAGTCCGGGCAGGGAAGAGGCAGTCCAGGTGGGGAAGGGGCAGTCCAGGCAGGGAAGAGGCAGTCCAGGTGGGGAAGGGGCAGTCCAGGCAGAGTAGAGGCAATCCAGGTGGGGAAGGGGGAGTTCAGGTGGGGAAGGGGCAGTCCAGGCTGGAAAGAGGCAGTCCAGGCAGGGCAGGGCAGCCCAGGCAAGGCAGTGGCAAGCCAGGACAGGAAGAGGCAGTCCAGGCAGGGCAGGGGCAACCTGGGTAGGGCAGGGGCAGCCCAGGTGGGGCAGGGGCAGTCCAGGCAGGGCAGAGGCAGCCCAGGCAGGGTGGCAGCAGCCCGGCTAAGGCGAGGGCAGTCCAGGCAGGGCAGAGACAGCCCAGGTGGGGTGGGGGCAGTCCAGGCAAGGCAGGAGCAGTCCAAGTGGGACACAGAATTACAGAATCATAGAGTCACAGAGTCATAGTCATAGAAGTCATAGAATCATAGAGTCACATAGAATCACAGAGTCATAGTCATAGAGTCACAGAATCACAGAATCGACCAGATTGGAACTTAAACTGGCAGAGGGGAGATTTAAAGTAGATTAGTGGATCGCAGGATGTTAGGGGTTTGAAGGGACTGAAGGAGATGCTCCCTGGAAGTGTTCAAGAAAAGCCTGGCTGGGGCACTTAGTGCCATGGTCTGGTGATTGGATAGGGCTGGGTGCTAGGTTGGGCTTGGAGCTCTCTTCCAACCCTCTTGGTTCTGTGATTCTGTGATTCTAGCCCTTCTGATTAACTAATCCCTGGCACTGAGTGCCTCATGCAGCCTCCTCTTAAACACCTCCAGCCACAGCCACTCCACCACCTCCCTGGGCAGCCCATTCCAGTGCCAATCACTCTCTCTGCCAGCAACTTCCTAACAACATCCAGCCTCAACCTGCCCTGCCACAGCTTCAGCCTGGGGCCCCTTCTTCTGGCCCTGGCTGCCTGGCAGCAGAGCCCAACCCCACCTGGCTACAGCCTCCCTGCAGGCAGCTGCAGGCAGCAATCAGCTCTGCCCTGAGCCTCCTCTGCTGCAGGCTGCACCCCCCCAGCTCCCTCAGCCTCTCCTCACAGGGCTGTGCTCCAGGCCCCTCCCCAGCCTTGCTGCCCTTCTCCAAACACCTTCCAGCACCTCAACATCTCTCTGCAATGGAGGAGCCCACAACTGGACACAGCACTCCAGGAGGTGGCCTGAGCAGTGCTGAGCACAGGGGCAGCCCAGCCTGGCTGTGGGGACCCCCACATCAGGAAGATTCTCTTCACCCTAAGGGTGGTGAGATGTTGCTTACCCAAAGATGTGAGGGAAGTTCCATCCCTGGAAGTTTTTAAGGGCCAGGCTGGATGGGGCTCTGGGCAAGCTGAGGGAGGGGAAAGTGTCCCTGCTCATGGTAGGGGAGGTGGTGGTGGAGCTGGATGATCTCTGAGGGTCCTTCCAACTCTGGCAATTCTATGGCTGGTTCTATGGTTCCACAGTTCTATGATTCCATAGTTCCATGATTCTGTGATTCCATGATTCCACAGTTCTATGATTCCATGGATCTATTATTCCATGGTTCCATGCTTCCACAGTTCTGTGATTCCATGGTTCTTTGATTCCATACTTCCATGATTCTATGATTCCATGGTTCCATGAGTCTATGATTCCATAGTCCTGTGATTCCATGGATCTATGGTTCCTTGGTTCCATGATTCCACAGTTCTATGTTTCCATGGTTCCATGAGTCCATGGATCTGTGATTCTGTGATTCCATGGTTCCATAGTTCCATGATTCTATGATTCCATAGTCCTGTGATTCCATGGTTCCATGATTCAACAGTTCTGTGATTCCATGGTTCCATGATTCCACAGTTCTATGATTCCATGGTTCCATGATTCTATGGATCTGTGATTCCATGGTTCCATGATCCCATGGTTCTATGATTCCATGATTCCATGGTTCTTTGATTCCATGGATCTATGATTCCATGGTTCCATGATTCCATAGTCCTGTGATTCCACGGTTCTTTGATTCCATGGTTCCATGATTCCATGGGTCTGTGATTCTGTGATTCCATGGTTCCATGATTCCATGGATCTGTGATTCTATGGTTGCATGATCCCATAATCCTGTGATTCCATGGTTCTTTGATTCCATGATTCCACAGTTCTATGATTCCATGGTTCCATGATTCTATGGATCTGTGATTCTGTGATTCCATGGTTCCATGATCCTATGGTTCTATGATTCCATGATTCCATGGTTCTTTGATTCCATGGATCTATGATTCCATGGTTCCATGATTCCATAGTCCTGTGATTCTGTGATTCCATGGTTCCATGATTCCATGGATCTGTGATTCTATGGTTGCATGATCCCATAATCCTGTGATTCCATGGTTCTTTGATTCCATGATTCCACAGCTCTATGATTCCATGGTTCCATGATTCCATGGATCTGTGATTCTGTGATTCCATGGTTGCATGATCCCATAATCCTGTGATTCCACGGTTATTTGATTCCATGGTTCTTTGATTCCATGGTTCTGTGATTCCATGGTTCCATGACTCTATGATTCCATGGTTCCATGATTCCATGGCTCTGTGATTCTGTGATTCCATGGTTCCATGACTCTATGATTCCACGGTTCCATGATCTCATAATCCTGTGATTCCATGGTTCTTTGATTCCATGGTTCTGTGATTCCATGGTTCCATGATTCTATGATTCCATGGTTCCATGATTCCATGGATCTGTGATTCTGTGATTCCATGGTTCCATGACTCTATGATTCCATGGTCCCATGATCCCATAATCCTGTGATTCCATGGTTCTTTGATTCCATGGTTCTGTGATTCCATGGTTCCATGATTCTATGATTCCATGGTTCCATGATTCCATGGATCTGTGATTCTGTGGTTCCATGGTTCCATGATTCTATGATTCCATGGTTCCATGATTCCATGGCTCTGTGATTCTGTGGTTCCATGGTTCCATGATTCTATGATTCCATGGTTCCATGATCCCATGGATCTGTGATTCTGTGATTCCATGGTTCCATTACTCTATGATTCCATGGTTCCATGATTCCATGGCTCTGTGATTCTGTGATTCCATGGTTCCATGACTCTGTGATTCCATGGTTCCATGATTCCATGGATCTGTGATTCTGTGATTCCATGATTCCATGACTCTATGATTCCATGGTTCCATGATTCCATGGCTCTGTGATTCTGTGATTCCATGGTTCCATGACTCTGTGATTCCATGGTTCCATGATTCCATGGTTCCATGACTCTGTGATTCCATGGTTCCATGATTCCATGGATCTGTGATTCTGTGATTCCATGGTTCCATGACTCTGTGATTCCATGGTTCCATGATTCCATGGTTCCATGACTCTGTGATTCCATGGTTCTGTGATTCCATGGTTCCATGATTCTATGATTCCATGGTTCCATGATCCCATGGATCTGTGATTCTGTGATTCCATGGTTCCATTACTCTATGATTCCATGGTTCCATGGTTCCATGATTCTATGATTCCATGGTTCCATGATTCCATGGCTCTGTGATTCTGTGATTCCATGGTTCCATGACTCTGTGATTCCATGGTTCCATGATTCCATGGATCTGTGATTCTGTGATTCCATGGTTCCATGACTCTGTGATTCCATGGTTCCATGATTCCATGGTTCCATGACTCTGTGATTCCGTGGTTCTGTGATTCCATGGTTCCATGACTCTATGATTCCATGGTTCCATGATTCCATGGCTCTGTGATTCTGTGATTCCATGGTTCCATGACTCTATGATTCCATGGTTCCATGATTCCATGGCTCTGTGATTCCGTGATTCCATGGCTCCATGATCCCATAGCTCCCTGGATCCCACAATCCCATGCCTCCCCACCCTGCTCCCCGCAGACGCTGAAGCGCAAGGGGCTGGGGCTGGAGAGCCAGGAGCTGGAGCTGGAGGAGGAGCCGGATCCTGGGGAGAAGCCTCGGAGGCTGAGCGAGGGCATGGACCTCTCGGTGCCCAGGCCCAGGTTCTATGTGAGTTGCTGCTGTGCCACAGTCACCCCAAGGGGTGCCCGGGGGGGGGGGGGTGCCCAAGGGTCCTCTCCCTGGCTCTTACCTCCTCACCCTCCCCCCACAGAGCCCAGCACCGCTGCCCGAAGCAGCCTACAGCAGCTCCCCTCCCACCAGCGACGTGGCCCTGGGCAGTGCCAGCAGCTCCCCGCAGAGCCAGGGGCGGCTGCCAGCCTTCAAACCGGCGCTGCCAAAGCCACCAGGGCGCTCGCCAGGACCACTGCCCCCAGGTAGGCTTGGACCCATCACCCAGTGGTGCTGGCACCCTGCCCGCACCGTGGGCACACTGTCACTGCCGTGGGCATCCCTGTCTCACCATGGGCACTCTGTCCTTCTGTGGGTACCGTGTCCTCAGCATGGGTACTCTGTCTCCACCATGAGTGCCCCATTCCAGCCATGGGCATCCTGTCTCCACTGTGGGCACCCTGTCCCCACCGTCAGTGCCCCATTCCTACCATGGGCATCCTGTCCCCACCATGGGCATCCTGTCACCACCATGAGTGCCCCATTCCTACCATGGGCATCCTGTCCCCACTGTGGGCACTCTGTCTCTGCCATCAGTGCCCCATTCTTGCCATGGGCATCCTGTCCTCACCATGAACACTCTGTCCTTCTGTGGGTATCATGTCCTTAGCATGGACACTTTGTCCCCACCATGTGTGTCCCATTCCTGCCATGGGCATCCTGTCCCCACTGTGGGCACTCTGTCCCCACCATCAGTGCCCCATTCCTACCATGGGCATCCTGTCCCCACCATGAGTGCCCCATTCCTGCCATGGGCATCCTGTCCCCACTGTGGGCACTCTGTCCCCACCATGAGTGCCCCATTCCTGCCACGGGCATCCTGTCCCCACCATGGGCATCCTGTCCCCACCATGAGTGCCCCATTCCTGCCATGGGCATCCTGTCCCCACCATGAGCACTCTGTCCTTCTGTGGGCACCCTGTCCCCGTCACTGGCACTCTGTCCCCACCGTGAGGACCCCATTCCTGCCATGGGCACCCTGTCCCCACCACGGCCACCCCATCCCCACTGTGGGCACCCAGCCCTTGCCAGCCCCATGGGGATTTTCCCAGGCAGGCCCCATGCAAAGCTTCTCTCAAAGCATCTCCTGGGGACTTGCCAGGAGTGGGGCCAGGGTGGCTGCGTGGGCTGGCACAGCTGCTGCAGCTGTGGAAACACCATCCCCTGTCACCATCCATCTGCTTCCTGCACCCTGCTGGCACCCAGAGCCCATCTGGCACCCAGCACCCTGAGTGCCTCTTGCCCACAGCTTCCTGCTGTGGGGCATCTCTCAGAGCTGGGCAGGATGGCACCAGCTTGGGGCTGGTGACAGAGCCATGCAGGGAAGGTGATGATGGAGGTTGCCCAATGGCAAACTCCAGGGTGGGTGGCAGGTGGCATGGGGGTGGCCTTTGGATGCTCTCAGCACAGGGTGTGGGCATTCTCATCTCCTGGGACAGAAGCAGTCTGGTAGCTCTGGGCACCCTGAACATCCCCCCCCCACCCCCCTAGGCTGCTTCATGGGGAGGCAGACCAAGGCTGCTCCCAGCAGGAGGGGTCCATCTGGGGAGGTTTGTACCCTCCTGGCCCCCAGGGCTGGCTCTGGCCACCACCACCACTGCTTCCTCTGGCAGCCTGTGGCCAGCAGAGCCCAGGTGCAGCTGCGTGGAGCAGGATGTGAGCTTGGCGGAGCGTGGCACGGTGCCAGCACACGTGGCCACCCACAGCCACGAGGGCACCAGGGGGATTCCCCCCACCCCGAGGCCCAGGGTGCTCCGTAGCCCTCCAGGCCATCCTGTGCATCCTCCTGTCCCCCCCTGTCCATCCAGGTCTCAGCTACCCTCTGTTCCCCACCGGCAGCCTGAACCGAGCTCTGGCCACCAAGACGCCTCCACCGCTGTACCTGGGGGCAGAGGCTCGGCGTGGCGAGGGCCATGGCAACCTGGCAAGCGGCCGGAGCGGTGGCAGTGCAGCGGTGAGTGCCATGGAGGGGGACACCAGGCCTGTAGTTCCCCCCCTCCCCCCTCAGATCTGCAGCTCCAGCCCCTGAGGCTGGGTCCCTGGAGTGGCCCTGATGCTCCGGCAGGGGGCTGGGACACTCTGGGCCATGGGGTCTGTGCCAGCAGGATGCTTGGTGACCTTGGGCATTCCCTCCCCAGCAGTGTCACCATGGGAGGGGGCAGCAGGGCTGGCACTAAGGGGTGCCAGCAGTGTCCCCAGGACCGTGCAGATCATTGCTCCCCGAATTCAAAGAGGAGGTCCTGGTTGGAGAGGGGGGGAGGAGGGCTGGAGACACTTTCCAGAGGGGCAGCAGCATGAGTCCTGATGGGGGCACCCTGATTCCCTGCAGCGGGCACTGTACCCCACTCTGCAGACCCTGAGCCCCGTGCTCACCTCGGGCAGCTCTGGCATCCCAGGCCATGGCCTCGCTGGCTTCTCCTTCCTCACCCCATCCCAAGCAGGTAAGCCTTTGCCCCTCGGCCCCAGGGCACCCCCTCCCTGGCTGCAGCCCCCCCCCTCCCCTCACTCTCCTGCTCACTCTTGTTCTCCTGCTCAGCAGAATTTGGGGCTGGCGAGGCCACACCACCCCCCAGCTTCCTGCAGCCCTGCCCGGCAGCATGGCAGCACCCCCGGGACATGGCAGCACTGGGGTGAGGATGTGGCATGGCTCTGGGGGGAGGCACAGGGGAGGGAAGGCAGGTTGGGGATGATGAACCTGTTCATGAGGAGCTGCTGCACCCACGGGTGCCACCTCCCAGACACGGGTGCTGCTGGCACTCGAGGTGCAGCTGCCCACCTGCCGTGGTGGGGGTCAGTCAAGCTTCAGCCCAAAACTGGGGTGCATGGGGTCACACCAGGCCCCCTCCCACACTGCTGGCAGAGCCTGGTTCCAGCCTGGCTCCTCAAGGGACTTGGTTCCCATGTCCCCTCCAGTCACACACCAGGTTCCCAGTAGCCACATGGGCAGCTGCCCAGTGCCCAGCTGGCTCAGAGCTGGTGCATGGGGTGAGTCTGGGGGGTCTCAGCCCCTCTAGGCAGTAGAAGGGGGTGAGCTCGGCCTCTGCCCCACCCCAGAGGGGGGATGCGTGGAGCTCCAGCCTCACTCCTCCTCCCCTCTCCCGCCAGGGTCAGCAGCAGAATTGCCTCCAGCGAGGAGCCCAGCCCAGCCCCCAGCACCTCCCCGCAGCACCAAACCATCAGCATCAAGTCGGAGCGAGTGTCCCCAGGACTGGGCTGTCCCTCGGGCACCCCACAGCACCCCCTGACCAGCCTGGCAGCCCTGAGTGAAACCTCTCGAGGGGGCTCCGGAGAGCTCCAGCCACGGGATGACTATGCCAAGGGGTACCCCTACCCCCTGGGAACCCCTCGGCCGCTGGCAGAGGAGCAGAGAGTGCCCATGCCCACGCGACGGGCACAGGTCATGGACGCTTGGCAGAGATAGCGAGGACAGCAGGGTGCTGGGGGTGGGGAGACGAGATTGGGGAGCAGCCCCCCCCACTTCAGCCCCATCCTCAGACCCCCGACGAGCCGCCTGTGCCCTTTGCAATGCTGCTGGGGGTGGCGGGGGGGGGGATGATGTCAGTGACGGAGTCCCGGCCCCACATCATGGGGCTGCATCGCCTGGCAAACCCCCTCCTCACCCCCATGCCACCCCCCCCCCCCCCCTCCCGCCCCCAACATGCCCTCCCTGCAGCTCACCCTGCAAGGTCAGGACCTCAGGGGCCGGGAGTGCTACCCTGGTCCCCTGCCCCGTCTGTCCCAGCGTGTTCCCAGCCTGGGAATGGCTGCGGAGTGCCACGGGGTGGCAGCAGGGCTGAGAGCAGCAGCAGCAGCAGCAGCAGCAGCAGCAGCAGCAGCAGCAGGGTCCAACTTGCAACCCCCCCAACCTCCGTCCCGGTCCTGCACCCAGCTTTACTTGGCGGGGGGTGGGGGTGTGTGGAGCTGCCAGAATCCCACAGCCAGGTGGGAGGGATGGCCAGAGGGAGGGAGGCAGCTGGGGGTGGGGGCTGCTGCTCGCCCACCCCCCCCCCCCCCAACCCCAGCCCAGAGGCTTTTTATCTATTTATTATCTTCTCACCAATAAAGATCTGGGGGTGTGGAGCGTCTGCTGGCAGCTTCTCGAGGTGGGGGTGTGGGGGGGGGATAAAGGGGTATCTAACGAGGTGACAAGTCATCGATGTCCCCAAGGGGAGGGGTGTCCCATGCCCTGCCCTCTCCTGCAGCTCAGCTTTGCTGTTCTCCCCCCCCCACCCCAAGCTCAGAGCCATCTCTCCAGTGTCACCCAGCAGCAAAGAAGGTGACAGCTTGGTCCCCACCCCTGCCAGCTCTGGCCAGGTCCCTGGGGTCCAGCCGTGTGGCTCCTACCCCTGGGCTGCCTGGGACACCCCCAAAAAGCTGCTCACAGATTCTCAGTGCTGCAGCCTAGAGCTGGGAGGAAGAAAACTCTTTCTGTGCTCCTAAGATCAGCACTGGGGAGGGGGACACAAGGGTGGGGGGAGGGCAATGGGCTCAGCCCAGCTGAGCTGGGGGGGGGGGGGGGGGATGTAATTTAGGGCAGTGGGCTCAGCCCAGCTGAGCTGTGTAAGGGTGAGGGGGGGTAATTTAGGGCAGTGGGCTCAGCCCAACAGAGCTGTGTAAGGGTGAGGGGGGGTAACCCATCTGAGCTGTGTAAGGGGGGGGAGGTGTAATTTAGGGCAGTGGGCTCAGCCCAGCAGAGCTGTGTATGGGTGTGGGGGGGGTAATTTAGGGCAGTGGGCTCAGCCCAGCTGAGCTGTATGGGGGGGTGTGGTGTGTAATTTAGGGCAGGGGGCTCAGCCCAGCTGAGCTGTGTAAAGGTGAGGGGGGGATGTAATTTAGGGCAGGGGGCTCAGCCCAGCTGAGCTGTGTATGGGTGTGTGTGGGGGGGTAATTTAGGGCAGGGGGCTCAGCCCAGCTGATCTGTGTAAGGGTGGTGGTGGGAGGGTAATTTAGGGCAGGGGGCTCAGCCCAGCTGAGCTGTGTCTCTTATAGCTGAGGGTTAGGCTGGGGCTGGGCTTTGTGTTGTTCCTTAGGGCTGGGGGAGCATCCTCTGAGGCTTGAGGTGTGCTGAGTGTGGCCATGGCCATGGCTGTGACCGTGACCATGACCATGAACGAGGTCTTGGCCACACTGCTGAGAGGTGAGGTGGGGAAGAAGAGCTTTGCAGTGCCATCCTCCTCTGGTTTATTAGAGCTTCCCCCCACCCCACCCCCAGCATTACCTGGGCATGGGTTGGGTTCAGGTGGGGATTTGGGGGTGGTTATCTCTACACTGGCTGCTCCCCAGCACTGAATTGGGCCCCTTCCCATGGTACTGGCAGCACTGGTGGTCAAGACCCAGGATTAAGACACGGGTGGGAGGTGAATCCTGGGAAGACTTTGCCCTATTTAGCAGCTGGCATCAGGGGCTGGGTCCGACTTGGGCTTAGGTGTCCATATCCCACCCCCACCCCCTTCCCCATCAACCCAAACTGGTAGATCCCCTCTTGGGTCACCTTTGGGGCTGGGAAGAGGCTTGTAGAAGGCAAGAAAGAGGCGAGACACAGGGTGCCAAGTGTTGGGGGCTGGGGTAAGAGACACTGATTGAATAGCAATGACTGCATGATTTATGGTGTGCATTATGGCGGGGCTCATTTGAATATATGCTAATCAGCCTTTCTTCTCCTCGTTTTTGTTTGTAAGATTTAGATTTGCTATGGCAACCCGCTGGCATGGAACGGGGAGAGCCAGGAAATGGCAGGGTGAGGTGAGCCCCGGGGGAGAGGTTGGGGCTCTGGGAGAGATGGGTTCGCATCCCGCCCTAGGGATGCAGGAGCAGCCGGTGGCATGCGAAGAGGGCAGCAGAGGGAGAAGTGAGAGCCGACCGGAGCCGAGCATCACCCCCAGCTACCTGCAGGTCCAGTAACACCTCCTTGTGACACGTCTTAAACTAGGGTAAGGGGGTGCCTCGGAGTGCCCCCAGCCCCACTTTGGCCGTGCAGAGAGGTCGCTCTTGCCCTCTGCCTCTACCCTCGTGGCCCTGCCTGTCTGCTGAGCCTCTTCCCAGTTCCCTGGAGGTAATTGGATGCTCCATTCTCTGCACCCAAAGGTGGCACCCACGGCCCCCCACTTTGCTTTTCTTTTTTTTTGGGGGGGGAGGGAAGGGGGGGGTCGGAATGACAATGCACAGAGAGAGAGCATCTGTGTGTGCTCTGTGTCCCCCCCTCCAGTCCATCCCACAGGGTCCTGGCACACTGCGGGGGGGCTCTGGGCCCACCTCCCCACCCCTGTGACTCCACATCCCCTTCCCAGTTGGACAGGGAGCTGTCCCAGTAAAGCCCAGTTACCTGCAGGCCCGGCTCGGGCGGGGGCTGCGCTGCTCCGGGAGGGTGCTGGGCTCCGGTGCTCGGGGCTGTGGAGCAGGTGGGGCTTTGTCTCCCGGTCGGTGCCGGCTCCTCTCTCCCGCAGCTGGGGTTGGAGGGCGAATGCGGTGCCGAGGCTCTGCACCCCGATTTGGGGCAGCTGTGGACCTGGTAACCGGAGTACCCCCGCGCTGGGGAAAAGGAGGACGGATTGACTCGGGGGGAGTTGTCCTCTCCTCGAACGCGGGGGGAAGCAGCCCCGTGTCGCCGGATCCTAGCCGGGGAAGAGGGGGTGTGGGCTGATGGTTCGTGTCCTTCAGAATGTCACCCAGGGCACATCCCGGGTGGGGACGGGGGCTGCCCGCTGCCATCGCCCAGCAGAGCACGGAGCCCATCCCGGGTTGTGGGAGCCGGGCTTGGGTGGTCCCCTGATGCCCCACTGCCACGCGTGACTGCAAGTCAATCCCGGAGCTGCTTCGGGTTATCTCTTTGGCCCCTGGGATGGGCGCTGCTTGTCGCCGCAGCGACCCGAAGGGACGGGTCGAGCCACCTGCTCCGACAGGGAGCCGATGCCCTCTCTCGGCTTTCCCAGAGCCCTTTCAACCTTAGGAAGCGGCAGGACGGAGCCCCGGGCTGGGAACGAGCGATCGCAGCCCCGACCCCGAGGGGACGGAGGTGCCTGGGCCTTTCTCGCCTCCCCGCCGTAGTAAACCGGGACCAAACGGGGTGCAGGGACACTGCCCCTCTTGCCGGTGTTATCTTCCCCAAACCCTCACTTTGTTGTTTTGCAAAGGCCCTGAAATATTCATGGCGCTGCGCCGAGCACCTCGGAATGAATCTTTAATCAAAAAGGGTACCAGGAGCCAAAATAAGCTCCCCCCGCCCCCGACTCAAGCTCCCATCCTCGGATTTGGGGGCAGTGAGGCCGACACCGGGGGGCTGGAGGAACTAAGCCCTGCTCCGAGGGTCTTCTATTGGGAACGTGGGAACGAGGAGCCCGGGGACTCGCAGCTCTTTCTCAGGGGTGGTTTTCCCGCGACCAGACCTAGAATTTGGGGTGCCCGACATGTAGATTTCGGCCGGGAAAGGCTAGAAGAGACGGCCCAGACCCTCGCGAAGCCCCGGTTAGACGGGACGGGAGGCAGGCGTCGGCGGCAGCGCATCCCGGTCCCATCCAGGCCCACCGGGAGAATGTATTCGTTGAGGGAGAAATGCACAATCGGAGGACATCACCGAGCCGGCAGCTTCCCCGGCAACACCGCACCGGGGGCTGCCGCTAACCAGGGCAGGCAGGGCTACGAGGTGACACCGGAGGGACAAGCAGCACCGGCCCAGTCCCGGCTCCGCGGGCTTGTGAAGCGCATCCCGGTGGCTCCGGTGGCGGCAGACACTTCGGGACACGCAGGTCCCGGCGGTTCGGTGTAGGGTAGGGGTTTTCTCCCTAAACCCTCGACCAGATCTGGGGGCTCAAACCTCTCCGGGCTCTCCCTTTGTACCCCCCGCGAATGTTAAGGTGCTCAGAAAATCCCGGTGAACCGGAGGAGTGGGGTGGGAAGGGGGAGATTTCCGTTCCCGGTCATTTAGGAGCTCGGAGGTGCTAATATCGGGGGTAGCCGGGATGAAATTTTGGGTTTCATTTAAAAATAGCTGATTTTCATTTCCAAGGGGAGGGGAGGGGGGGAAGGAGGAGGAATTTTGCCCCGCATCGCGCCGCAAGCAGGAGAAGAGGGGGTGAGAAAAGCAGGAGGTCACACACCCCCTAACCGAGCACCTTCCCACCGGTTCCTTGGGGATGCTCTGATAGTTCCGCGGTCCCTGGAGTCGGATGGAAGGGGGGGGGGGGGGGGGTGAGGTGCTGGGTCGGGGATGGGTGGTGTGTTTTTTGGGGGGGTGGGGGGGGTGGGGAGGGAATCCAAATCCTGCCTGGCTGCCGGTTTGAGCAGTATGATTTGCTTTTCTTTTTAATAATAAAATCCCCGTTATTTTTAGGTTCTGCCGCTAGAACCACCCCCACGTTCCGCCTCCCCCCCTCCCCCCCACTTTACTCCCCCCCTCCTCCCGCATCCCGGTGCATTCCCCCCCCCCCAGCTCAGGGCTAACCTATCCCGGTCCCGACGTCAGGACGTCATTCCCTACGTAGGAAAATATGGAGAAAGCAGAGAGGGAAAAAAAAAAAGGCTTCCCCCCCCCCCCTCCTCCTCCTCCTCCTCCTCCTCCTCTCTCCCATCTCCATTTCCAAAAGGGACAAAATGGATGTTTGGGTGGAATCCAAACCCCCACCCCTCTTTCCCCACTCCCCCCTCTCACCCCTTGCCAAGAGCCCGGAGGCGGCAGGTCGGGGCTACCCGGGTTCGGTGTGTGGAGGGTTCCCGGTGTTAAAGCCCCCCGGGTGGACGTTATCTGTTTAACCCCACGTAAAGCCAACGTGATGGCGGGGGGCTGCTCCGCTTCCCGCAACCCCCTGCTTCTCCTTCCCGATTTTCTCCGGGAGACACAACCTGGCACCGCCTGGATCGACTCCGGGCATCGCCTTCTCCCCCCTTACACCTCCAGCCCCCACCCCGATGGTCGCCGGTGTCCCGGCTCACGCTAAGTCATTAATGGATGCAGATATGCGGAGGGAGGTAAACAATTTTCCCACCCCCCCTTACCCCCCCCACCCCTTTTCCCTCCCCTTCTCTAGCTCTGGTTTCCTCTTTCCTTGCCCTGCACTCAAGTCCCGGGGCCGGGGCAGCGCGCAGTGGGCACTGCCCGTCGGTGGGGCCGGGCCGTGCGGGCACAGGCAGCCTCCTCGCTCCCCTCTGCTCCAGCTTCTCCCAACTTGGAGCAAGTCTGAAAGGAGGGTGTCCAGCACCCGCAGCCCCCCCCCCCCCCCCCCCCCCAACCCCCCCCACCCCTTTCCTTTCCCGGGCCTTTATGTTTTTTAAAGGGGGTGGGGGCGGTTTGCGTTTTTATTTCTTTCAGGTTGCTTTTTGTTGGTGTTGTTATTACCACCACCCCCCCCTTCTCCCCGGATTAAGGGACCGTGGGTCCCTCCAGCCCGGTGTGAGTGTCGAGGGTGGAGGGGAGGTTTGGGGCGGGTGGGGGGGGGGGGGGGGGGGGGGGGGGCGAGGCGTGGAAAGCTGCCCTCCCTCCGGCTCCCGCAGCGTCGGAAACAATGGCCACGGGCTCCATGGGGACAATACCCGGCGGAGCCGAGCTGTTTGGGTTGCAGGACACGTCCACCACCGCCTCGGCCACCCCGGGCTTCAACCCCCCCACCCCCATTCCTGCTCCCCCCGAGGAGAAAGGACCCTCCGTTCCCCCGGGACAAGCACCCCTAGCTCTCCCTGGGCTGTGGGAAAACGCTGAGCTGGGGCTGCGCAGGGGGCACCAAACTTAGGCAAAAGTGTCCCTCCGCCACCTCAGGGCCGGACTCCGTCACCTCCCAGCCCTCAGGACCCCCTCCTCACCCCCTCACCCCCCCTCATTTCCAGTTTCCCATCCCACTTTCCCTCCACAAACTCCACCGGCTTCTCCCGACCTGGGCACTCAACAGGTCGGTACCGACCAGTCCCCGTTCCCCCCCATCCCCCCCTTCCCCAAGGTGCTCTCATCTCCTCTTCCTTAAATCCCTCAAATCCCAATTTTCCCAACCCTTCAGCACTTTCCCCCAACCCTCTCCTCTATCCCACACCCCCCCCCCCACCCCCCCCACCTCCTCACCCCTCCGCACCCCTCCTCTACTCCTCATTATTCCTGTTATCCCAAGGCAGCCTCCGTGCCCAAACGCCGGCATGTGCGAAGCAAACAGAGCGCGATTGTTCCGAGCCTGGGAACGCGCGGAGGGGGCGCGGGGGCCGCCGCCCGCCGCCCCCCGCCCGGCCCCGCTCTAGACGCGATTGTGATGGAAATCAGCTCTTCTTCCCCCCCCCCCCCCCCCACCCCCACCCCTCTATTTTTTTTTTTTGTTGTTGTGTGTGTTGGTTTTTTCACACCCCCCCTCCCCTTCCCCTCCTCCTCCTCCTCCTCCTCCTCCTCCTCCTCCTCCTCCTCCTCCTCCTCCTCCTCCTCCTCCTCCTCCTCCTCCTCCTCCTCCTCCTCCTCCTCCTCCTCCTCCTCCTCCTCCTCCTCCTCCCCTCCTCCTCCTTCTCCTCCTCCTCCTCTTTCCCCGCATGCTGTTGAACTTGATGTTGACTCCTTATATTTTTTTTGCCCTCTTCTTTTTGGTAGGGGGGGGGGGGCAGAGGGAGGCGGGAGGGGAGCTGGGGTGGGTTTCACATCTTTTCGGTCACTTCGTTGGGTTTTTTTTTTTGTTTTGGTGTGGTTTGATTTGGGTTTGGTTGTTTTTTTTTTTTAACACTTTCCCCTCCCCCCCCCCCTCAAATATATTTCCCTCCCCCCCCCCCCTTTCCCCTTCTTAATTTTGGTGGGAAAATTTCCTGGCCGAGTCTGCGGTGTGAAATTAATTAATCAAGGGCCTCTAGATGGCAAATGGGACACAAAAGGGGACAGCCCGGGGAAAACTCCGACCAACTCACAAAAGCCACCCCCGGGATTTAGAACCCCCCGGGCCGGTAAGAACGACAGCCCTGCCCTGCCTGGTGCCCGAGGTAAGGGGCTGCCGGAGCCGAGTTTCCCTCTCTGCGCCTATTTTTTCCCCCCTTCTCTATTTTCCCTTTTCTTTTCCCCCCTCCTTTAATTTTTTTTCCTTTCTAATTTTCTCTTTCCTTTTATTTTTTCCTTCTTATTCTTTTGTAAATTTTTTTTCCTCCCTTCTTTTTCTTTTTCTTTTTTCCCCTTTTTATTTTTTTTTGCCTTCTTTTTCTTTTCTTTCGCCTTCTTTTTTCCCTTTCTTTTTCTTTTTCCCCCCTTATTTTTCTTTTTTCCCCTTTCTTTTTCTTTTTTCCCTTTCTTTTTCTTTTTTCCCTTTCTTTTTCTTTTCCCCCCTTATTTTTCTTTTCCCCCCTTATTTTTCTTTTTTCCCCTTTTTCTTTTTTCCCTTTCTTTGTCTTTTTTCCCTTTCTTTTTCTTTTTTCCCTTTCTTTTTCTTTTTTCCCTTTATTTTTTTTGCCTTCTTTTTCTTTTTTCCCCTTCTTTTCCTTTTTTCTTTCTTTTCTTTTTTTCCCCCTTCTTTTTCTTTTTTTTCTCTTTCTTTTTCTTTCTTTTTTCCCTTCTTTTTCTTTTTTTTTACCCCCCCTTTTTTTTTTTGGCGGGAGGGAGGGTGATGAAAAGAAAAGAAAGCATCTAGAGGTTTAGGGGATGTTAGCGTGCTCGTTGCATGGGCATCTAGCGTTGGTGCGAGGTTGTATCCACCTCCCCTAAAGAAAAAAAAACCAACCCCAAAAAAACAAACCAAAAAAACAACCAAACAAAAAAAATCTTTTAAAAAAATCCAAATTAAAAAAAAATCCAAACCAAAAAAATCCAAAATAAAAAAAATCAAAACAAAAAAATCCAAACAAAAAAATCCAAACAAAAAAATTCCAAACCAAAAAATTCCAAACCAAAAAAAATCCAAACAAAAAAATTCGAAACAAAAAAGAATCCAAACAAAAAGATTCGAAACAAAAAAGAATCCAAACAAAAAAATTCCAAGCAAAAAAAAATCCAAGCAAAAAAAAAATCCAAACAAAAAAAATTCGAAACAAAAAAGAATCCAAACAAAAAAATTTCCAATCAAAAAATCCAAACAAAAAAAAAATCCAAACAAAAAAAATCCAAACAAAAACAAATTCCAAACAAAAAAAATTCCAAACAAAAAAAATTCCAAACAAAAAATCCAAACAAAAAAAATTCCAAACCAAAAAAATCCAAACAAAAAAATCCAAACAGACAAAAATTCCAAACAAAAAAAAAATTTCCAAACAAACCAAAATAAATTCCAACAAAAATCAAATTCAAACAAAACAAAACAAAAAAAGAACCCCCAAATAACGACCCAGGGGAACAAAAATCAATACCAATTCCCCACGCCAAAGGGCCGCGACTGAACCTATCGTTTGGGGGATCCAAAATATCAATTCTTTTGATTCATGATGATTTTTTTTCCGCCCCTCCCCGTCCGAAAAAAATAAGTCGAGGTGGGGGTGGGGGTGTTAGTGTGCTGCATCGCCTGGCTTGGCATGGCTGGGCACGACGGGCATTGCCAAGCCGTGGGTTTAACCCGAATCTTTGCCGTGCTCGTAAGGGGAAAGCAATTTGCACTTGGGGAGGTGTTGGGGTTGGTTTCCAATCACCCCCTCCCGGCTTTTAATTCCAGCGGGTGCTGAGCGTCTGCGTCGTCCGAGTGGTTTAGCAGAGACGAGGGAGGTGTGTGGGGGTTGATGGAGTGGGGGGGGGGGGATAAATATTGCCGATACATTGTGATTGCCTACGGAAGGTTGGCATCAGTTTGAGTACGGAAGGTTGGCATCAGTTTGGGGAGTTCATTCCCCAAGCGTTGAGGGTTTGGTTATTTGGGGGGGGGGAGAGCTATTTCTGCACAGGAACAGGCCAAAAATAGAAGCGTCAAATCCCCTCCCGCTCTTTGTTGCCTCAACACCTTTAGGTGACAGCGGCTGAGGAAAAGAAAAATCATCGAAATGGGTGAAACCTTCGGATTTTGCCTGCATCGATATTTCCAAGCTGGCAGGAATTTGGGTGGATTTAGAGGGGGGAGGGGGTGGGGGTTAGGGATGGTTTTTTTTCCTCAGGGTCAGGATCCTCCAACACTCATCGGTGCTGGTTGAATTAGGGATGTGCGAGGGAAAGGAGTCGTTGTGGTTTAAATGGAATTCAGTCTGGGAGCAAATGAAGGGAATGAGGGAAATAAAAAAAAAGGGGGGGGGGAGAAGAAATGGGGAAGGAAAACAAAACAAACAGATTAATAGAGATAAAAAAAGGGGGGGGAGAAGAAATGGGGAAGGAAAACAAAACAAACAGATTAACAACAACAAAAAAAAAGAGATAAAAAAAGAGGGGGAGAAGAAATGGGGAAGGAAAACAAAACAAACAGATTAACAACAACAAAAAAAAAGAGGGGGGGGGAAATCTTAGTGGGGAGGGGGGAAAAAAAAGAGGAGGAAAAAGAAATCAGCTGAAAAATGCTTTTTTTTCGAAGGGCTCAGGGCCGAGAGAGAGGCTTTGCTGCCAGGGGAGCGGCGGCAGCTGCCCGGTGAGATGCTCCGGTGCCAGGGAATGTTTCGCTGGCAGCGGTGGGAGGGTAGTTAGGCTGCCCCTCGCCCGTTAAAGGTGGACAGACAGACAGACAGAAAGACAGAGTGCGGGTGTGGGGCTGCCCCTCATGGAAGGGCATCGTTCATCTCTTTCCCCGCAGCAGAGGCCGTGTCCCGGGCAGGGCCGGGGCGCGGAGGAGTAGGTATCCCCTCTCCGTGGGTGGAAAGGATGGGTTTAAGGATATCCTACGCCCTGCCCGTCGGTGGGACCGGTGCCGGCTGACCGGGCAGGGGCTCCAGCGCCGCCCACCCCCCCCGCCCCCGCTGCCAACCTCGCCTGGAAAGTTGCTCCAAGTTGGAGCGATGGCGGCGGCTCCTCCTGACGCTTCTTCTCTCTCTTTCCCTCCCCAGGTAGGCTCGACCGGACGGCATTAGGAGCACACCGGCACACCGGGCAAGGCGGAGGTAACCGCGATTCCCCATCCCCCCCCCCCCCAACCCTTCCAACCTCTTCTCCAAAGAGACGCGGCTGGCTCTACCGGGGCAGGTGCGGGACTCGCAGTTAGTGGCGTTACCGGCAACAGCGGGAAGTTCGCTGGCACACTGCGGCATCCCCTGTTACGGTGGGGAAAGGGAGACCGACAGCTGGCCGGGCTCCGCTTCTCCCGTAAGAAGCGGGACCGCAGAGCCTCCCGGAGCCGAGCCCAGCCGCGCTGCCTCCCGCCGAGGCGGCCGGTGGCTCCTGCAGCGAGCGCCGTGCTCGTACCGGAGCCCAACATGGCTGCTGCAGTGAAGGTATTTGATTCACACGAGGGGAAGAACCGAGGTACGAGAGGCACCGGGGCCGGTGCCAGCATCCTCAGCCACCGGGGCGAGTGGCACAGGCGGGTGACGGGTCGGTAAGTGCCAGGGAGGAACAGAGACGGACGGCCCCTGTAGAGCCCCCTCCGCGGACACGCGTGGGTCTCCTCCTTTTCCGTGTTGGTGCTGCCAAAGCTCCTCCGCGCTCCCTCGGGGACGGGGAGCTTTGAGGAGAGGGCACCGGCAACCGGAGAGAGCAATGCGGGCCGCAGCAGCACGCCCGGGCCCAGCCGAGGTGGATACCGGGCTCGGGGCCAGTGGGGTAACGGGGCCAGTGAGGATGCTGCGGGGGGGAAACAACCTTTGACCCTTCCCCGAACCCGGCCCAGGCTGGAGGATGCTGCCGGGGTGGTGGAGGAGCTCCGCCGGTACCGTTTTTTGACCCGGTCGGAGCTTTGGGGCCGCGGCCGTTGTTGGGATTTTACCCTTCGGGATGGAACCGCGGCCGAGCCTGCCCGGGACTCGGTAACGGAACCCACATTGAGGGTGGAGAGGGACCAGGACTGACTGTGCCCCGGGCAGTGTGGACAGCAACGGGGCCGAGCCCGCCTGGGCTGGGCAAAGGAGACGTTTCAGCGGCGGAGGTAACGGCACCGGTTCGGCCCACGCTCGGTGCAGACCCACGGTGGGGAAGCGCAGGCGGCAGCTACAGGAGGTGTTACGGGGGAAATGATCCGTTAATTTGGAACTTGGAGGCTTCGCTGGCACCATCGGAACGGTTGGCTCTACCCTGGTGCACCGGAGCACCGGGAGCCGTAGGGATGAGAGCAGTAATAATTAATAGCAATGATAGAGATTAATTAGTAGCGGCTTGGAAAGAGAAGGACGAAGGAGAAACGACCCCGACCTGCCCCGGGGCGCGGCGTCCGCCGCGATTCAGCACCACGGAGAGCGGCGGGGCCGGTGCCCCCGGTTCCCGGTGCCCGGTGCCGGCGGGAACAGCCTCCGCCCGCTCCCCGCCGTGCTGAGGCCGCCGGGAGCGGCCGGTGCTCCTGCCAAGGAGCTCCCCGATCCTAAGGGTCCCCGGTACTGGGTAGAAAGCTCCTAGAGAGCTCCCGGTGCTTAGGGGTTGGCATCTCCGCCAGCGTCGCCGTGCCGACACAGACAGTGATGTACGTGCTGCATCTATAGGTGGATGTATAGAGATGGGCGGGTGTGGGCAACGGGCACCGGGACGGATCCGTTCCTTCTTCCCGAAACCGGGAGCGCTGTGAGCGGGAACAGGGCCCCTCTACCCACCCGGCCCTGATGCCCACGGCCGGGGCACCAGCACGATGCTGTTTCTGGAGCCGGTGCTGTGCCTAGTGCTGGTGGCATTCGCGGACCCGGAGCCGGTTGCCATGGCCAGGCCGGTGTCATGCCCGGGGCCGGTGCTGTGCCCTCCTGGCTGTTTCGTTTTCAGCCGGTTTCCACTGGAGCGAGATGCGACGAGACAGCCTCAGGAGGGCTGAGGAGCCCGGCGGACCGGGGCAAGGTTTTGGGGGGGATGGGATGGGGTGTGGAGGGGCAGCAGAGGCATGCAGGATACTGGGGAGGGTCAGGATGGTGCTGCGCGGGATGTGCGGGGCCGTGGGTGTACGTGGAGGGAGTGCGGGACCATGTGGGAGGCAGGACGAGGGTGCCCAGCAGTGTGTGGGCATCGGTGTGAACGGTCCTGAGGGTGCACCGGGGTTTGGCGGAGCGCCACGGGTGCCCAGGCATCCCTGGGTGGGTGTGCGCACGCCGGGGCTACGGCTGTGCCCATCGATGCGCTCCCGGTGTGAGGCGGATGGAGGTACCGGGAAAGGCCTCTGCTTTCCCGTCGCCCCTGCCCCTGGCCCGTTCTGTCCCGCCGTTACCAGGGGAGTAGAGTGAGTACCTTTGCACCGGGACAGGACCGGCCGGGACCGGCCGCACGGGGGGGACGTGGAGCCGGACTTCGGCCCGCTCCCCGGGCTCTGCCCCGCCGCCTCTCCGAGCCGCGGTCCAGCTTTGTCCCGGGCCTTATCTACCCTTTCGGAGGGCAGAGCCGAGGCTGGACGCACCGGGGCACTCCGTTACCCTCCGGGATGCAGGTGGGTCGACCCCGATTTTACTTCCGAGCCAGTCGCCACTTTCCCCTTTGTAGAGTCCGTGAGAGCAGCCCCGACGGGAGGGTCCGGCCAACCCCATCGCCTATCCCCCGTCTTTTTCCCTCGCTGGGCACCTCGGATTCTATCCAGCCCTTACCGGGAAGGGGGTTGGCTCCTCCACAGTCCTGCCAGAGCGGGGTTACCCACGGGGCACCTCCGCCTCCCCGACGGGGCGGGACGGCTGCGGCGGGAGGCTGGGTCCTAGGGGGCCCGGGGTGAGCAGACGGGCGGGCCCCCAGGGACAGCGGCAGCCGTGGCGAATGGCACAACCCCCCCCCCCCCCCCCCCCCCCCCCAAAGGGGAGGAGGGGTTGGGGGGTGACCCCTGCCCCGGCCCCACGCCCGAGCTGTCCCAGCCCCGCCGCTCGGGCTTTGTCCCCGCCGGCCGCCCCGTCCCTCCTCCCGCCCTCCCCCGCCCTCCAGCCAGCCCCCCGCCGCCGGCTCTGCCTCAACTTTAGAGGCACCAGGGAGCGGGACACGGCACCGGCACCGGCACCGAGTAGGAGCATCCAGCCTCCATCCCGGGCCGAGCCTCCTCCCCATTCTGTCAGCCTGGGAAGGATGCGGCGACCCGGAGCCGGCGGCGACAGCTTGCAGCACCGTCCCTATCGGGGCGAGCAGGTATCCCCCCATCCTCGGGACCCCTTCCCGGGTCCCTTTCCCCGTATCCCCCGTCCTCTCCGCTTCCCTCTCTGCGAGTCGGGAGCAGCCGCTCCGCCGAGTTTTCCCCCGAGCAGCCTCACTACCGGAGCTTTCTCGGCGGCTTCCCCCGCCGCGGCCCGCCCGGTGCCCGCTGCCGGTGCCCGCAGCCTCTCGGACGGGGAGTAGGGTCCCTGCGGACAAGGACGGGGCCATCCCAAGGGATGCAGGGGATACCCCGCGGTGAGAATCACGGCCTGGAGCCCCAGGATATGTGGGATCTCTCCCGGGGATGCGGGCCCGGCTGCGGGGAGCGGGTACCGGCGGAAGAGGAGGATGAAGGCGGCAGAGTGGGGGGTGCGGTGGAACACCCCCCGAGGGGGGACACACCTTTCGGTTGGACTCTTCCCTTCCCCAACCACTCTCATGACTCAGCAGTTCCGTGCCAGTGGTTCACAGTAAATGTAAAGTGGGATCAGGCTCCGGGCGGGTCTGGGGCGACTTTGGGGTTGGGAAAGGGGCAAACCTCTCGGGCCGCAGGATGGATCCCGGAGGAGCATCCTGCCTTGCGATGCCCACCCCCACCACCCCCCCGGGGGTGGGGGGCATGCCAGAGCTGAGAGGAGCTGAACCCTTTTTAGGCTGCAGGTCCCCTTTTGGGGTGCAGCCGTTGAGTCGCAGGGCGCTTGGGCAGCACCGAGAGCTGCGGTTTGCATCTCACGGCGCCGGCAGCAGATTCCTGCTCTGCTACCCAAACCTTTGGCTTTCTCCATCCTTGGTGGTGAAGGGACCCTGGGTGAGGGGTGGTGGGGAGGGGGGGGGGGGGGGGGGCTGCTCGGGAAGGACCTGGGTGGGTTTTTCTCTTTGGTTATCTAGCTGTATGAGTGTATGTGATATCATAAAGCTAGAGAACCGAATGTAAAAACCCACTCGCTGTTCTCCAACAGAAGAGCCCTGCCCTCCCAGCAGGAACTCAGTGCCCACCAACCTCCCCGAGGGCATTGGTGCCAGTGCCTTTTGCCAGTGGAAAGAGCCCTTAGAAGCCAAATGTGGCTTTAGAAATGTCAGTGCGGGGTTGGGGTGGGTTTTTTTTTTTGGTCTTGGATCGTTTTCAGTGAGGTCCAGAGCCAGCTCCTGTGCTGGGCTGGTTATTTGGAGATCAGCTTGGGGTTGCTCAGGTCACCAACAAGGTTCCTCAGCACCTTGATTTAGAGAATTATATATATGTATTTATCTTTAAAGTGGTTTTGGGGTTGGGTTGGTCATTTTTTGGCTGCACTTTTAATTTCCACGTCGACAATTAAGCTCGGTCTGGGTGTGCCAGAGAATAATTGTAACCAGGCCAGCTCAGAAACATCTCCTCCCCCACAAAAAACCACCCTCCCCCCCCCCCCTCCCTGTTTATAAGCAAGGAGAAGGAAAAGTTGCTTAAATAGATCACCACATGCAAAGTGGAATTGAGCTCAAACCTCTTCTCCAGGCCGGGGTCTCTACTGGGGAAGAGAAACAAATCGCCGGCACTTGGAGCTCCTGCAGCTGCAGGCAGCTTGCAGCTTTGTTCTTCCGAGCTGAGCACTTGGGAACATCACTCCAAGGGTGCTCCAATCTCAACCTTCTCCCCAGTTCCTCCCCAGACCCTCCCTGTGCTCCCCAAACCCATGGCTTGGGGGTGTTGCGTGCAGCCAGCTCCTTCCTTCCCTTCGGCTCCTCTTGGTGCCGGTGGAAGCTTGGTGGTGCTGGGCTGGGCTCCAAATCCCTGGGTCATGCAGGAGCACTGGATCTGGACCCCATGAATGGTGTTGGAAGAGGGAAAAGGGTTGCAAGTGGTGAGCCCAAAGGCTGAATGGTTCCCAGTTATTCCTGGGAAGCTCAGGGAAGGGAGGAGTGGTGCATTCTGGAGTGCTTTGGGGGGCAGCTTGGGAAGCAAGAGAGGTCCTTCCACGGCTGCAGAGTCCAAGCTGTGTGCTCTTGGATGTTGGGAAGTGGTCAGTGAGGAGGGTCCACAGATGGGCCCAGGCACCCATGTGCTTGGACCACTGCAGGATCAGGCCCTGGCATTGCCAGGCCAGCAGTCTGAGCAAGGAAGTGGCACCAGGACAGGTCTCCCCTCCTTGCTGCTCAGGTCTTTGGTGCATCCATCCTCTGGCTGGCTTGGGAGAAAGGGAAGAGCACCAGCACCAGATAGTAATATTCCCTCACTCCAGCAGCCTCTCCCTGCCTGTGAATCCTGACTGCTACATGGGCTGGCACCTTCTCTTTCACCTGATGCTACAGGAGTCTGTAGCAGGGCAGGAATTTGGGGTGCAAGAGGTCGGGGGTGCACTTCCCTCTCTCCCTCCAGCCGGTCAGATTTGTTCTCCTGGCATCCTTGGCACTGCTCCTCCATGCCCAACTGCACTAAAGGCTTAGATTAAGTCACTTTGGGCCTTTTGCTAGGCAGGGAGGAGGTGGATTGGAGATATGGTGAGGGATAAAGTGGGAATCACCCCCATACACCCCAAAAGATGGTGTGAGATAAAGAGGAGACAGTCCCTTGTGCACTGCCTGTGGTTTGGGGGGGGTGGGGACAGGAGCTGGCATTCTGTGGTGGTGCTGAGCTGGGGGAGACTCTTTGCTGCAGCACAATGTGGAGCTGCCGTGGTGGACAGAGCCACCAGCTCGTCTCCTTGGTGGAGGCTCAGGTCCCCAGAGCAGGGAGTGTGTCCCATACCACGGCCAGTGCCATGCAGTGCTGTGCTCACAGGGCTGGGTGGATGCAGCACTGCTCCAGGAGGAAGGAAAAAGTTGCCCAAATCCTTTTATTTTGCCCCCAGATCCTTGATTTTGTTGCCCAAATCCTTGATTTTTCCCCCAAATCCTTGGTTGTTTGCCCCCAAATCCTTGATTTTTTTTGCCCCCAAATCCTTGATTTTTTTTGCTCCCAAATCCTTGATTTTTTTGGGCCCCAAATCCTTGATTTTTTTGTCCCAAATCCTTGATTTTGTTGCCCAAATCCTTGATTTTTTGCCCCCAAATCCTTGATTTTTTTTGCCCCCAATCCTTGATTTTTTTTGCCCCCAAATCCTTAATTTTTTGCCCCCAAATCCTTGATTCTTTTTGCCCCCAAATCCTTGATTCTGTTGCCCAAATCTTTGATTTTGTTGCCCAAATCCTGGATTTTTTGCCCCCAAATCCTTGATTTTTTTTGCCCCCAAATCCTTGATTTTTTTTGCCCTCAAATCCTGATTTTTTTTGCCCCCAAATCCTTGATTTTTTGCCCCCAAATCCTTGATTTATTTTGCCCCCAAATCCTTTATTTTTTTGGCCCCCAAATCCTTGATTTTTTGCCCCCAAATCCTTGATTTTTTGTCCCCAAATCCTTGGTTTTTTTTGCCCCCAAATCATTGATTTTTTGCCCCAAATCCTTGATTTTTTTTGTCCCCAAATCCTTGATTTTTTGCCCCCAAATCCTTGATTTTTTTTGCCCCCAAATCCTTGATTTTTTGCCCCCAAATCCTTGATTTTTTTTGCCCCCAATTCCTTGATTTTTTGCCCCCAAATCCTTGATTTTTTGCCCTCAAATCCTTGATTTTTTTGGCCCCCAAATCCTTGATTTTTTGCCCCCAAATCCTTGAATTTTTTGCCCCCAAATCCTTGATCTTTTTTGCCCCCAAATCCTTGATTTTTTGCCCCAAATCCTTGGTTTTTTTTCCCTAAGCTCCTCCAAGGGATGGCAGATTTGTGTTGGAGGAGTCTTCCTCATGCCAGACCCACTTGGAGCAGCTCAGGTTCTCCAAGACCAGGAGCAGATGTGAATCCTGTGGCTTTGTGTGTGGGATTGGCCAAGCTTTGAGCAGGGTTTGAGTAGGGTTTGGGCAGGATTTGAGTAGAGTTTGAGTGGGGTTTGAGAAGGGTTTGAGTGGGGTTTGAGCAGGATTTGAGTAGGGTTTGAGTAGGGTTTGAGTGGGGTTTGAGCAGGATTTGAGTAGGGTTTGAGTAGGGTTTGAGCAGGGTTTGAGTAGGGTTTGAGCAGGGTTTGAGCAGGATTTGAGTAGGGTTTGAGTAGGGTTTGAGTGGAGTTTGAGCAGGGTTTGAGTAGGGTTTGAGCAGGATTTGAGTAGGGTTTGAGTGGAGTTTGAGCAGGGTTTGAGTAGGGTTTGAGTAGGGTTTGAGCAGGGTTTGAGTAGGGTTTGAGTGGAGTTTGAGCAGGGTTTGAGTAGGGTTTGAGCAGGATTTGAGTAGGGTTTGAGTGGGGTTTGAGCAGGGTTTGAGTGTGGTTTGGGCAGGATTTGAGTAGGGTTTGAGTGGGGTTTGAGCAGGGTTTGAGTAGGGTTTGAGCAGGATTTGAGTAGGGTTTGAGTGGGGTTTGAGCAGGGTTTGAGTAGGGTTTGGGCAGGATTTGAGAAGGGTTTGAGTGGGGTTTGAGCAGGGTTTGAGTGTGGTTTGGGCAGGATTTGAGTAGGGTTTGAGTGGGGTTTGAGCAGGGTTTGAGTAGGGTTTGGGCAGGATTTGAGTAGGGTTTGAGTGGGGTTTGAGCAGGGTTTGAGTAGGGTTTGGGCAGGATTTGAGTAGGGTTTGAGTGGAGTTTGAGCAGGGTTTGAGTAGGGTTTGAGCAGGATTTGAGTAGGGTTTGAGTGGGGTTTGAGCAGGGTTTGAGTAGGGTTTGGGCAGGATTTGAGTAGGGTTTGAGTGGGGTTTGAGCAGGGTTTGAGTGGGGTTTGGGCAGGATTTGAGTAGGGTTTGAGTGGGGTTTGAGCAGGGTTTGAGTAGGGTTTGGGCAGGATTTGAGTAGGGTTTGAGTGGAGTTTGAGCAGGGTTTGAGTGGGGTTTGGGCAGGATTTGAGTAGGGTTTGAGTGGGGTTTGAGCAGGGTTTGAGTAGGGTTTGGGCAGGATTTGAGTAGGGTTTGAGTGGAGTTTGAGCAGGGTTTGAGTAGGGTTTGGGCAGGATTTGAGCAGAATTTGAACAGGGTTTGAGCAGGGCTTCAGTAGGGTTTGAGCAGGGTTTGAGTAGGGTTTGGGGAGAATTTGAGCAAGGTTTGAATGGGATTTGGGGGAAAATTGAGCAGGGTTTGAGCAGAATTTGAGCAGGGTTTGAGTAGGATTTAAGGAGGGTTTCAGCAAGGAGGGTTTGAGTAGGGTTTGGGCAGAGTTTCAGTAAGGTTTGGGCAGGGTTTGAGCAGGATTGGAGCAGGGTTTGTGTAGGGTTTGAACAGAGTTTCAGTGAGGTTTGGACAGGGTTTGAGTAGGATTGGAGCAGAGTTTGTGTAGGGTTTGAACAGAGTTTGAGTAGAGTTTGGGCAGAGTTTCAGTAAGGTTTGGGCAGGGTTTGAGTACAGTTTCAGTAGGGTTTGGGCAGAGTTTCAACAGGGTTTGAACAGGATTTGAGCAGAGTTTAAGAAGGTTTTGAGCAGGGTTTAATCAGGGCTTGAACAGGGTTTCATCAAGGTTTGAGCAGAGTTGAATCAGGGTTTGAGCAGGGTTGAATCAGGGTCTGAGCAGGGTTGAATCAGGGTTTGAGCAGGGTTGAATGAGGGTTTGAACAGGGTTGAACCAGGGTTTGAGCAGGGTTGAATCAGGGTTTGAGCAGGGTTGAATCAGGGTTTGAGCAGGGTTTGAGCAGGGTTTAATCAGGGTTTGAACAGGGTTGAATCAGGGTTTGAGCAGGGTTGAATCAGGGCTTGAACAGGGTTTCATCAAGGTTTGAGCAGGGTTGAATCAGGGTTTGAGCAGGGTTGAACCAGGGTTTGAGCAGGGTTTAATCAGGGTTTGAACAGGGTTGAACCAGGGTTTGAGCAGGGTTTGAACAAGGTTTCATCAAGGTTTGAACAGGGTTGAATCAGGGTTTGAGCAGGGTTTAATCAGGGTTTGAACAAGGTTTGAACAGGGTTGAACCAGGGTTTGAACAGGGTTGAACCAGGTTTTGAGCAGGGTTGAACCAGGGTTTGGGCAGAGTTTAATCAGGGTTTGAGCAAGATTTAATCAGGGTTTGAGCAGGGCTTAATCAAGGTTTGAACAAGGTTTTGGCACCAACTTGCCCAGGCTTGGTTCTGTGGATCAGCAGAAGAAGCCTCTGGCAGCATTTCAGCAGCAGCGAGGCCGTGTGGGGACAGCTGGGAGGATGCAAAGCAGCATCTGAGCAGCAGTGGGAGGCATGCACCACGCACAGCACCACGAACCGATGCTGTGCACCCATCCTACCCCTCTCTACTCCCCATCCCAGGCTGAGCTGTACCCCTAAACCCACCCCCTACCCCCACCACCCAGCCGAGGAGCAGAGGTGAAGCGGCAGAGGCTGCACCATGCTCGGGAAACCTTCTCCTCTCCTCCTGACTACTTGTAAACCATTCAGCCAGAATTCCTTAAAATAGGTTCCACTTTAAGGACTTATCTGCTGAATGCCATTAATTTTCTGGGGTTCATTAAAAGCAAACTTGGTATCATAGCAACTGAATCTATTCCAGGGAAGCAGCCAATTGCGCCGTGCGGTGCCTGCAACCGAAGGCAACAGAAAGAAGCCTTTCAGGTTTATTCTTGGGGTTTGTGCTTATTTCTTTTTCCTCCCCTCCTTCTTCTTTTCCAAGTGAAGTTTGCATTTTGCAGTGGTTTCTTGCTCACAGAAGAGTTGGTCAATTTTTTTTCTCCTAGCCAATCTGCAAGCAGAGGGGGAAAAAAATCACCAACTCGGCAAAATATTTGCTGCCGTCGCCTTCGGTTTCGTGCCAGCTCCGTGCAGGGGGTGGTGGAGGGGGAAGAGGGATGGGGATGATGTGGGGTGGGATGTGGGTGAGTGATGGGGCTGGGAATTCAGGTTTGTGCTTGGGACAAGCTGGGCTCATCCTTCAAGGGTTTGGTTGTTGGATGGGTTGGGTTGGAAGGCATCTTAAGGTGTGGAATGGTTTAGGTTGGAAGGGAGCTTAAGGTGTAGAATGGTTTAGGTTGGAAGGGAGCTTAAGGTGTAGAATGGTTTAGGTTGGAAGGGAGCTTAAGGTGTAGAATGGTTTAGGTTGGAAGGGATCTTAAGGTGTAGAATGGTTTAGGTTGGAAGGGATCTTAAGGTGTGGAATGGTTTAGGATGGAAGGGATCTTAAGGTGTAGAATGGTTTAGGTTGGAAGGGATCTTAAGGTATAGAATGGTTTAGGTTGGAAGGGATCTTAAGGTGTGGAATGGTTTAGGTTGGAAGGGATCTTAATGTATGGAATGATTTAGGTTGGAAGGGATCTTAAGGTGTGGAATGGTTTAGGTTGGAAGGGACCTTAAGGTGTGGAATGGTTTAGGTTGGAAGGAACCTTAAGGTATGGAATGGTTTGGGTTGGAAGGGATCTTAAGGTATAGAATGGTTTAGGTTGGAAGGGATCTTAAGGTATGGAATGGTTTAGGTTGGAAGGGATCTTAAGGTGTGGAATGGTTTAGGTTGGAAGGGATCTTAAGGTGTAGAATGGTTTAGGTTGGAAGGGACCTTAAGGTATAGAATGGTTTAGGTTGGAAGGGATCTTAAGGTGTGGAATGGTTTAGGTTGGAAGGGATCTTAAGGTATGGAATGGTTTAGGTTGGAAGGGATCTTAAGGTGTGGAATAGTTTGGGTTGGAAGGGATCTTAAGGTATAGAATGGTTTAGGTTGGAAGGGACCTTAAGGTATGGAATGGTTTGGGTTGGAAGGGATCTTAAGGTATGGAATGGTTTAGGATGGAAGGGACCTTAAGCTATGGAATGGTTTAGGATGGAAGGGACCTTAAGGTATGGAATGGTTTAGGATGGAAGGGACCTTAAGTTATAGAATGGTTTAGGTTGGAAGGGATCTTAAGGTGTGGAATGGTTTAGGTTGGAAGGGATCTTAAGGTGTAGAATGGTTTAGGTTGGAAGGGATCTTAAGGTGTGGAATGGTTTAGGTTGGAAGGGATCTTAAGGTGTAGAATGGTTTAGGTTGGAAGGGATCTTATAGTGTGGAATGGTTTAGGTTGGAAGGGAGCTCAAAGCTCAGCCAGTTCCAACCCCCAGCCGTAGTCAGGGACACCTCTGAGAATCAGAATCAGAACCAGTCAGGGTTGGAAGGGGCCACAAGGATCATCTAGTTCTGACTCCCCTGCCATGGGCAGGGACACCTTACCCTCTGGAACAGGTCACTCAAAGCCTCATCCAACCTGGCCTTGAACACCTCCAGGGAGATTGTGGAGCACAGGAGCACCCAATGTGATCTTTGATCACATTGGGTGCTCCTGTGCTCCACAACCTCCCTGGGCAAACCTGTGCCAGTGTCTCCCCACCCTCAACCTGTGCCAACCTCTCACCCCCCCCCCATGTTAAAGGGTGAATCTCCTTTCTTCCAGTTTAAACCCATTACCCCTCATGGAATGATGCAGTCATTAAGGCTGGCAAAAGACCTCCAAGGTCATTGAGCCCAACCCTAGCCAAGACCACCTAATTCCAACCCCCTCCCCACTATGAGCAGGGCCACCTTGCACTAGACCAGGTTGCTCAAGGCATCACCATGCCACCCTCAGGAGCAACGCTGAGCATGGATCCTGGATGGATCCAGGACTGCCCAGTGGGACTGGGGGCTGCTGGCAAAAGAGGACACTAATCCTGGTCTCATTCCCTCAGCCCCACTCAGGAAATTGTCATTATTGTCCCTCTAATCCCATCTCTCTCCTCTTCTCCATTAGGCTCTAAGCTGCAATCTTGTTCCCAGGGGATGTTGCATTGAGGATAATCCTGGGTGCTCAGCCTGGCTACTTTGGGGGCAGGGGGGAGGGAGGGCTGGGTTGGTTTTTAGCTCTGGTTGCTGGTGGGTCAGAGCTGAGGTCCCAGCAGCAGGAGAAGAGCCAAGCTGAGCATCCCCACCCAGCAGAGAGAGCTGGGGTGGGGGGTGGGGGGACAATGAGGTGCTCCCTAAAACCATGGAGATGGGAATAGGGAGCTCATGACTGGCTTGGCTGCTGGGGGGGTCAGGCTGGTGTTGTGCCCTCTGCCAGCTTGGGTGGGCAGGATCTTTCCCTGGGTTTGGCAGTGGAACAGAAGGGAGCCCTTTGTGCCATGGCTGGGTGTGAGGGATGGAGGGAGTTGGGGTTTGGGGTGTCGAGAGGAGCTGGGAAGCAGTTCCACCTCCCCACCACTGCCACCAAGCTCAGCTGGGGTCAAACTTCACCTGCTGGAGCCCTAAAAATAACAGCACCCAAGGCTGCCTCCCACTGCCAAGGGGTCTGAACTGGGGGGTGGGTGGTGGGAGCCATGTCCACAGCCATGCCAGCTGCTGGCATCACATGAAGGTCTTGGCTCCAGCCTGGGCTGCTGAACCCATCCCTGGGTGAGAGGGTCCCCAAACTACCCCTCACCTCCTCCTGGCTCTTTGCTCTTCTCCCACCACAGGCTGATGGTTTTCCAACTTGAGAGAAGGGAGGTGGGGGGAGGGGAAAAGGAAGGAAGGAAGGAAGGAAGGAAGGAAGGAAGGAAGGAAAGAAGGAAAGGAAAGGAAAGGAAAGGAAAGGAAAGGAAAGGAAAGGAAAGGAAAGGAAAGGAAAGGAAAGGAAAGGAAAGGAAAGGAAAGGAAAGGAAAGGAAAGGAAAGGAAAGGAAAGGAAAGGAAAGGAAAGGAAAGGAAAGGAAAGGAAAGGAAAGGAAAGGAAAGGAAAGGAAAGGAAAGGAAAGGAAAGGAAAGGAAAGGAAAGGAAAGGAAAGGAAAGGAAAGGAAAGGAAAGGAAAGGAAAGGAAAGGAAAGGAAAGGAAAGGAAAGGAAAGGAAAGGAAAGGAAAGGAAAGGAAAGGAAAGGAAAGAAGAAGGAAAGAAGAAGGAAAGAAGAAGGAAAGAAGAAGGAAAGAAGAAGGAAAGAAGAAGGAAAGAAGAAGGAAAGAAGAAGGAAAGAAGAAGGAAAGAAGAAGGAAAGAAAGAAAGAAAGAAAGAAAGAAAGAAAGAAAGAAAGAAAGAAAGAAAGAAAGAAAGAAAGAAAGAAAGAAAGAAAGAAAGAAAGAAAGAAAGAAAGAAAGAAAGAAAGAAAGAAAGAAAGAAAGAAAGAAAGAAAGAAAGAAAGAAAGAAAGAAAGAAAGAAAGAAAGAAAGAAAGAAAGAAAGAAAGAAAGAAAGAAAGAGATGGAAAGAAAGAGGGAGTAAGATGGAAATGGAAGGAAGGAAGGAAGGAAGGAAGGAAGGAAGGAAGGAAGGAAGGAAGGAAGGAAGGAAGGAAGGAAGGAAGGAAGGAAGGAAGGAAGGAAGGAAGGAAGGAAGAAGGAAGGAAGGAAGGAAGGAAGGAAGGAAGGAAGGAAGGAAG
>NC_087304.1:2344266-2539224 GCF_015220805.1 Pogoniulus pusillus | reverse complement strand
CCCTCCCCTCCCCTCCCCTCCCCTCTCCTCCCCTCCCCTCCCCTCTCCTCCCCTCTCCTCCCCTCTCCTCCCCTCTCCTCCCCTCTCCTCCCCTCTCCTCCCCTCTCCTCCCCTCTCCTCCCCTCTCCTCTCCTCTCCTCTCCTCTCCTCTCCTCTCCTCTCCTCTCCTCTCCTCTCCTCTCCTCTCCTCTCCTCTCCTCTCCTCTCCTCTCCTCTCCTCTCCTCTCCTCTCCTCTCCTCTCCTCTCCTCTCCTCTCCTCTCCTTCCCTTTCCCTTTCCCTTTCCCTTTCCCTTTCCCTTTCCCTTTCCCTTTCCCTTTCCCTTTCCCTTTCCCTTTCCCTTTCCCTTTCCCTTTCCCTTTCCCTTTCCCTTTCCCTTTCCCTTTCCCTTCCCTATGATTCCCTCTTTCTCTCTCTCTTTTAATTGCTCTTTCTCTTTCTTTTCTTTAATGGAGAAATTCTTATTTCTCGTTTAATATCTCCATGTTTCTATGGAAACTCCATGGCTGCGCTGGGTGGAGAAGCCCAAACCACTCAGGCAATGGCACTGTTTGCGCAGCCAGAGGAGCGAGTGGGTGTTGGATGCTCCAACCCAAGCAGCCCTCAGCGCAGCCTTTCCCCTTTCCCCACACCAGAGCAGAGAAAGCCCTTTGGCGGGGGGAGGGGGACATTGGGTTGATGGACGAAGCTTGGCTGCATCCCCAATCGCTTCGGGCACGCGTGGGCATCACCCACCCGCGGCTCCAAATGTAGGTCACGGCTCCGGCAGCGTCGTCTCCATACGGTGGCTTCAAAGAGCTGGGACCTGATCCTCCCCCGTGCGTGGCTGGGGAGCAGATTGGCACCCAGCAATGGGGGGCACTGGTTGGGGGGGGGGCACACACACCCCCCCCAAGGGGACCTCCCCTGACTCCTCACCCACCCTCCCCTGCCTGGCACCGGCGCTCATGCGGAAAGCGTGAGACCTTCTCGCCCTAATCGCCGCTGACAGGGACTTGCTCTTGGCGATGTCCCCGCGTCGGGGCGCGGAGCAGGGGCGGAAGGTGTGCGGTGGTCCCGGCTTTGTCAGAAGGGATCTGTCAGAGCAGGCGGGAAAGGTCAGCGGGGGGAAAAAAACACGCGGGGAAGACACGGGAGGAGTCCCCGGGATGCTGGCATGGAGGTTGTCCTGCTGCCACTGCTGCCAGGCAGTGATGTCCTCCTTTCCTTGCCCTCCTCCACCCCCTCCCAAATCCCAACTACTCCCTAAAATTCCCAACTGCTTCCCAAAAATCCCAGATGCTCCCCAAAGTGTCCCAACTGCTCCCCAAAACAATCCCAGCTGCTCCCTGCAAATTCCAACTGCTCCCTCCCAAAATCCCAGCTGCTCCCTGAAAATCCCAACTGCTCCCTGCAAATCCCAACTGCTCCCTGCAAATTCCAACTGCTCCCTCCCAAAATCCCAACTGCTCCCCAAAACAATCCCAACTGCTCCCTGCAAATCCCAACTGCTCCCTCCCAAAATCCCAACTGCTCCCTGAAAATCCCAACTGCTCCCTCCCAAAATCCCAACTGCTCCCTCCCAAAATCCCAACTGCTCCCTGAAAATCCCAACTGCTCCCTCAAAATCCTGGCTGCTCCCCAAAGAATCCCAACTGCTCCCTGAAAATCCCAACTGCTCCCTCCCAAAATCCCAATTCCTCCCAGAAAAATCTTGGCTTCTTCCCCCCAAAACTCCCAACTGCTCCCCAAAAATCCCAGATGCTCCCCAAAGAGTCCCAACTGCTCCCCAAAACAATCCCAACTGCTCCCTGCAAATCCCAACTGCTCCCTCCCAAAATCCCAGCTGCTCCCTGAAAATTCCAACTGCTCCCTCCCAAAATCCCAACTGCTCCCTAAAATTCCCAACTGCTTCCCAAAAATCCCAGATGCTCCCCAAAGAGTCCCAACTGCTCCCCAAAACAATCCCAGCTGCTCCCTAGAATTCCCAGCTGCTCCCCGAAACAACCCCAGCTGCTCCCCAAAAACATCCCAACTGCTCCCTAGAATCCCAACTGCTCCCCCAAACTTCCAACTGAACCCCAAAAATCCTGGTTGCTCCCCAAAGAGTCCCAACTGCTCCCCAAAACAATCTCAACTGCTCCCAAAACAATCCCAACTGCTCCCTAAAATTCCTAACTGCTCCCAAAAGTAATCTCAACTTCTCCCCCAAAATCCCAACTGCTCCCCAATGAATCCCAATTCCTCCTAGAAAATCTTGGCTTCTCCTCCCCAAAAACCCTGGCTGCTCCCCAAAAACCCTGGCTGCTCCCCAAAAACATCCCAACTGCTCCCCAAAAACAATCCCAACTGCTCCCCCAAAATCCCAGCTGCTTCCCAAAGACTCCCAACTGCTCTTCAAAACAATTCCAACTGCTCCCTAAAATTCCCAACTGCTCCCCAAAAATCCTGCCTGCTCCCCATAGAATCCCAACTGCTCCCTCAAAAATCCCAGCTGCTCTCCAAAGAGCCCCAACTGCTCCCAAAAACAATCCCAGCTGCTCCCCCAAAATCCCAGCTGCTCCCCAAACAAATCCCAACTGCTCCCATTAAATCCCAACTCCTCCCAAAGAATCCCAACTGCTCCCCAAATAAATCCCAACTGCTCCCATTAAATCCCATCTCCTCCCAAAGAATCCCAACTCCTCCCCAAACAAATCCCAACTGCTCCCATTAAATCCCAACTCCTCCCAAAGAATCCCAACTGCTCCCCAAACAAATCCCAACTGCTCCCATTAAATCCCATCTCCTCCCAAAGAATCCCAACTGCTCCCCAAACAAATCCCAACTGCTCCCATTAAATCCCAACTCCTCCCAAAGAATCCCAACTCCTCCCCAAACAAATCCCAACTCCTCCCATTAAATCCCAACTCCTCCCAAACAAATCCCAACTGCTCCCATTAAATCCCAACTCCTCCCCAAACAAATCCTGGCTGCTGCCAGACGAATCCCAGCTGTGGGTTTTGCTGCCCTCACCGTTGGCTTTTCCAGCCTTTGGGAATTATATTTTCCTGGCAGCAGGATCCTGAGGTTATTCCAGGGCTGGGACTTGGGGGAGGGGGAGGTTGGGAATTGTGTTTGTGCCTCTCCAGCTTTCAGGAACAGGTGTCCCCCCCCCAAGCTCTGTCATCCTTGAGAGGCTGATCCCAGACTTTCTCTGCCCTAATTCCTTGGGAATTCAGGTGAGGGCTGGATCCTTGTCCTGCTCTTTATTGTTTTCTGGGAATCTTGGATTCTTGGCTGAGCTTGGGGAGACTTTTTTTGGGCACCCAGGAGTTGGGTGCTGGAGGACCTGGAGGTGAGATGTGTCCCCCCCCACATCCCCAAACAGCTCCATCCCCATGGAATTCCAGCACTTTGTCTGGCAGGCAGGGATTGAATGTGGAATATTTGCTCCTGGAGCATCAAAGGCACTTGAGGAGGAGGAGGAGGAGGAGGAGGAGGAGGAGGAGGAGGAGGAGGAGGAGGAGGAGGAGGAGGAGGAGGAGGAAGATGAGGAAGATGAGGAAGATGAGGAGGAGGAGGAGGAGGAGGGTAGGTGGTACTGGGTGGCTGAGGGTCCCCATGGCTGGGTGGTGGCCACTCAGGCTGTAGGGGTCTAGACTGGGGGCATCAATGTTGGCTTGGGGAGCTTGGAGGGGTCTGGACTGGGGGCATCAATGTTGGCTTTGGGAGCTTGGAGGGGTCTGGACTGAGGGCATCAATGTTGGCCTGAGGAGCTTGGAGGGGTCTGGACTGGGGGCATCAATGTTGGCCTGAGGAGCTTGGAGGGGTCTGGACTGGGGGCATCAAAGTTGGCTTGTGGAGCTTGGAGGGGTCTGGACTGGGGGCATCAATGTTGCCTTTGGGAGCTTGGAGGGGTCTGGACTGGGGGCATCAATGTTGGATTGTGGAGCTTGGAGGGGTCTGGATTGGGGGCATCAATGTTGGCCTGAGGAGCTTGGAGGGGTCTGGACTGAGGGCATCAATGTTGGATTGTGGAGCTTGGAGGGGTCTGGACTGGGGGCATCAATGTTGGCTTGGGGAGCTTGGAGGGGTCTGGACTGAGGGCATCAATGTTGGATTGTGGAGCTTGGAGGGGTCTGGACTGGGGGCATCAATGTTGGCTTGGGGAGCTTGGAGGGGTCTGGACTGGGGGCATCAATGTTGGCCTGAGGAGCTTGGAGGGGTCTGGACTGAGGACATCAATGTTGGCTTGTGGAGCTTGGAGGGGTCTGGACTGGGGGCATCAACTTTGACTTGGGGAGCTTGGGGGGGTCTGGACTGGTGGCATCAATGTTGGCTTGGGGAGCTTGGAGGGGTCTGGACTGGGGGCATCAATGTTGGCCTGAGGAGCTTGGAGGGGTCTGGATTGGGGGCATCAATGTTGGCTTGAGGAGCCTGGAGGGGTCTGGACTGGGGGCATCAATGTTGGCTTGTGGAGCTTGGAGGGGTCTGGACTGGTGGCATCAATGTTGGCCTGAGGAGCTTGGAGGAGTCTGGACTGGTGGCATCAATGTTGGCCTGAGGAGCTTGGAGGGGTCTGGACTGGGGACATCAACTTTGACTTGAGGAGCTTGGAGGGGTCTGGACTGAGGACATCAATGTTGGCTTGTGGAGCTTGGAGGGGTCTGGACTGGGGGCATCAACTTTGACTTGGGGAGCTTGGGGGGGTCTGGACTGGTGGCATCAATGTTGGCTTGGGGAGCTTGGAGGGGTCTGGACTGGGGGCATCAATGTTGGCCTGAGGAGCTTGGAGGGGTCTGGATTGGGGGCATCAATGTTGGCTTGAGGAGCCTGGAGGGGTCTGGACTGGGGGCATCAATGTTGGCCTGAGGAGCTTGGAGGAGTCTGGACTGGTGGCATCAATGTTGGCCTGAGGAGCTTGGAGGGGTCTGGACTGGGGACATCAACTTTGACTTGAGGAGCTTGGAGGGGTCTGGACTGAGGGCATCAACTTTGACTTGAGGAGCTTGGAGGGGTCTGGACTGGGGGCATCAATGTTGGCCTGAGGAGCTTGGAGGGGTCTGGACTGGGGGCATCAATGTTGGCTTGTGGAGCCTGGAGGGGTCTGGACTGGGGGCATCAATGTTGGCTTGAAGATATTGGAGGGGTCTGGACTGGGGGCATCAGTGTTGGCCTGAGGAGCTTGGAGGGGTCTGGACTGGGGGCATCAATGTTGGCCTGAGGAGCTTGGAGGGGTCTGGACTGGGGGCATCAATGTTGGCTTGAGGAGCTTGGAGGGGTCTGGACTGGGGGCATCAATGTTGGCTTGTGGAGCTTGGAGGGGTCTGGACTGAGGGCATCAGTGTTGGCCTGAGGAGCTTGGAGGGGTCTGGACTGGGGACATCAACTTTGACTTGAGGAGCTTGGAGGGGTCTGGACTGAGGGCATCAGTGTTGGCCTGAGGAGCTTGGAGGGGTCTGGACTGGGGGCATCAATGTTGGCTTGTGGAGCTTGGAGGGGTCTGGACTGGGGGCATCAATGTTGGCCTGAGGAGCTTGGAGGGGTCTGGACTGGGGGCATCAATGTTGGCTTGTGGAGCTTGGAGGGGTCTGGACTGGGAGCATCAACTTTGACTTGTGGAGCTTGGAGGGGTCTGGACTGGAAGCATCAAGCATCAGCTTGGAGAGCTCGGAGGGTCTGGACTGGAGGCAGCATCTTGGCTGGGCAGGGTGTGGGGAACCTCTTTGGCTCCACCTTCCTGTCCCCCCCCCCAGCTCCTCCAGTGTGGTGCTTTAGATCAGAATGAATCGATCCCAACTGGGAAAGAGAGACTGAAACTGGAGGGGAGGAAGGAAATTCTTGCCAGGGAGGAGCAGGCAGCCACTGGCACAGGCTGCCCGGGGGGGTCTGCATGGCAGGAGGAGATGCTCAGGGCCGGCTTGGATGAGACCTTGAGCAAGCTGAGCTGGTGGAGCTGTCCCTGCCCGTGGCAGGGGGTTGGAGCTGGCTGAGCTTTGGGCTCCCTTCCAACCCAACCCCTTCCATGGCTCCATGGCTCCAAGGTGTCCCCAGGTGTCCCCAGGCTCTCCAGATGTGCTTTGCAGCTGCTGTGAACCCAACCCACGCAGCGAAGGTGCTGGGACCCAACCACCAGCGTGGGGAGGGGGCTGCAGCACAGTGCCTGACACCCCCCAGACCTGTCCCCCTGTGTCCCACAGGGCAGCACTCGTGGGGGCTGTACCCAGAGCCCCCTCCTGTGTCTCCAGCAGATCTTTAAGCCCCCTCCCAACCCAACCCATTCCTCGATTCCCTGCTCCTGCCTGCCCAAACCTTTCCCTCCACATTTCCTCTCCCTGCCCAGTTTCCAACCAAAGACTCCTTCCGACAGTGAACTTTAGGACTGAAACCTCACCCAACCCCAAAACCTGAGGGGTGGGGTGGGGGGGGGGGGGGGGTGAGGGTGATGTCCCACGCGTGCTCCCACGCAAGCCTGGCTTTGCACGCGTGGAGCTGGGAGCCGGCGGGATGCGAGCGGCATCTGAAGGCGCTGCGGGAGGGAACAATGAGGTGTGGCTTTAAGGCGCTCTCAAAGGGGCTGGAGCTCTTTTTTGTGTGTGTGTGTGTTGGTTTTTTGGTGTGGGTTTCCCCCCCCCCTCCCCTCCTCCCTCTTCTAAAAGACTGAAAAGGCTGCGAGGAGGGGAGGGGGGGGGGAAGAGGAGGAGGAGGAGGAGGTGGGGGGAGCTGGGCAGCCCCTCCATTAGCTCAGTGCAGCAGCGAGAACAGCTGTGAAAAGAGCCCAAGCCTTTTTCCCACGCCCAGAGGAGCGGAGCGAGGGGGAAAGAGCCCTCCCAGCGAGGTCAGATCCCATCACTAACACAGACACAGGCTGTGCCCTCGTTCCCGTCACCCCGCGGCAGGTTTGTTTAAGGCGCACACACTCTGACACTAATTTCTCCTCGCTTCCCTCCTCCCCTCCCACCCCCCCTTCTCCTCCTCCTCCTCCTCCTCCTCCCCCCCCAACCCGGCCCCCATTATGGTCCCTGCTGCATTAAAACCCTCCCCGTGCCCCGACGACGGCTGGCGACACCAAAGGGGAGGGGGAGGTTGGATGAGGAGGGGTGGGGAGGGGGTTTTGTTTTGTATCGGTCGTCGTCGTCGTGTCCCCCCCCCCCCCCCCCCCGGCCCGATATACCCCCCCTCGTCTACCCCTCCCCTCCACAGCCACCCAACACCTGACCGGGAAGGTCAAGAGGAGTTGGCTGCACCGCGGCGGTGGTCGTCGGCTCTGGTCAGCAGCTGCTGCACCGGGGCTGGCTCGCAGGAATGTGTGGATAGGTCCCGCAGATGGGACCTGGCGGGGGTTTGACACTCGGGACTCAGCTGGTGGAGAAGGATGAAGGGGGGAGGATGAAGTAAACCACCACCACCTCCTCCCCTTAGTTCAGCTCATGAGGAGCTTGGCTGATCGATGCCGGCTCGGGGCTGTTGGGTGGGAGGATGAAGCTGAGGGTCTGCTGGGGACAAGTTAAAGGCTTGGTTCGAACCTTCCTCCCCCTTCCCCGTCTCTGCCTTCACCAAACTGGAAGTTTGCGGAGTGAAGTCTGCAGCTGCAGCGCTGCTGGGGGAGCTTCGCTGGTCGCATTGTGGCGTTGCAGGAGCCACCGGTGATGGCAGGAGCAGGGCTGGGTGATGGCAGGAGCAGGGCTGGGTGATGGCAGGAGCAGGGCAGTGCCAGCCAGACTTTGCATGAGCCTGCTGGGACTGAGTTGTTCTGTCCCTGCCCTTCCTGCCACTGTCATCATCCCATGCAGCCCAGGACTGGGAGAGCATCCAGGGGGACACTGCGTGGGGCAGTAGGCTTGGGTTTGGGCACATCTGCTCCTTGCTGCCACTGTCACCACCCCATGCACCACACACCCCCCCACACCCCCCCCCCCCCACTGCAGTGAGGGTCTGGGGGATGCTGTGGGCTGCAGGATGCAGGTGGAGGCTGCTCTGCAGCTCTCACAGAGGGATGTGCAGGGGTGAAGGGGATGCTCCCCTCCTGATCTTCCTATCTCCCAGTGATTTCCTTGTTCCCTCTTCCCCTGTGGTGCTGCTGGCCCAGGAAGGCATCTGCCAGGAGATGGGTAGCAAATAAATCAGCTCTTGTTTATTCTCCTGCCTGGGCTTGGTGGTTGAGTTCATTTGAAACCCTTCTGCCTTAAATTACAGCCTAATAAATCAGCAGCCACTTAGCCCTGGGAGCGAGCAGGAGCTCTTGGGGTGAGCAATTCAAGTTGCTGCCCTGGCTCTTGAGCTTCAGGAAGGGTTGAAGGAGAGAGTTCCAGCAGGGCCCCATCCTGGGACATGTGTGTGCAAGGCTGGGATGTGGCAGTGCATGGCTGGGACACAGCCCAGACACTCGTGTGCATGGCTGGGATGTGTGCAAGGCTGGGATGTGGCAGTGCAAGGCTGGGATGTGGCAGTGCATGGCTGGGATGTGGCAGTGCAAGGCTGGGATGTGGCAGTGCATGGCTGGGATGTGGCAGTGCATGGCTGGGACACAGCCCAAACACTTGTGTGCATGGCTGGGATGTGTGCAAGGCTGGCATGTGGCAGTGCAAGGCTGGGATGTGGCAGTGCATGGCTGGGATGTGGCAGTGCAAGGCTGGGATGTGGCAGTGCAAGGCTGGGATGTGGCAGTGTATGGCTGGGATGTGGCAGTGCATGGCTGGGATGTGGCAGTGCAAGGCTGGGATGTGGCAGTGTATGGCTGGGATGTGGCAGTGCAAGGCTGGGATGTGGCCCAGATGTGTGTGCAAGGCTGGGACCTGGCAGTGCAAGGCTGGGATGTGGCAGTACAAGGCTGGGACATGGCAGTGCAAGGCTGGAATACAGCCCTGACACTTGTGTTCGTGGCTGGGACATGGTAATGCATGGCTGGGACATGTGTGCAAGGCTGGGATGTGGCAGTGCATGGCTGGGACATGGCAGTGCATGGCTGGGATGTGGCAGTGCAAGGCTGGAACACAGCCCAGACACTTGTGTGCATGGCTGGGACATGTGTGCAAGGCTGGGATGTGGCAGTGCATGGCTGGGATGTGGCAGTGCAAGGCTGGAACACAGCCCAGACACTTGTGTGCATGGCTGGGACATGGCAGTGCATGGCTGGGATGTGGCAGTGCAAGGCTGGAACACAGCCCAGACACTTGTGTGCATGGCTGGGATGTGTGCAAGGCTGGGACATGGCCCAGACACATGTGTGCATGGCTGGGACATGGCAGTGCATGGCTGGGACATGTGTGTGTGGCTGGGACATGGCAGTGCAAGGCTGGGACACAGCCCAGACACTTGTGTGCATGGCTGGGACATGGCAGTGCAAGGCTGGGATGTGTGCAAGGCTGGGACATGGCCCAGACACTTGTGTGCATGGCTGGGACATGGCAGTGCAAGGCTGGGACATGGCAGTGCAAGGCTGGGATGTGTGCAAGGCTGGGACATAGCCCAGACACTTGTGTGCATGGCTGGGACATGGCAGTGCAAGGCTGGGATGTGGCAGTGCAAGGCTGGGACATGGCCCAGACACTGTGCATGGCTGGGATGTGTGCAAGGCTGGGACATGGCAGTGCATGGCTGGGACATGTGTGTGTGGCTGGGACATGGCAGTGCAAGGCTGGGACCTGGCAGTGCATGGCTGGGACACAGCCCAGACACTTGTGTGCATGGCTGGGACATGGCAGTGCATGGCTGGGATGTGGCAGTGCATGGCTGGAACACAGCCCAGACACTTGTGTGCAAGGCTGGGACATGGCCCAGACACTTGTATGCATGGCTGGGACATGGCAGTGCAAGGCTGGGATGTGGCAGTGCAAGGCTGGAACACAGCCCAGACACTTGTGTGCATGGCTGGGACATGGCAGTGCAAGGCTGGGATGTGGCAGTGCATGGCTGGGATGTGTGCAAGGCTGGGACATGGCCCAGACACTTGTGTGCATGGCTGGGACATGGCAGTGCATGGCTGGGATGTGGCAGTGCAAGGCTGGGACATGGCCCAGACACTTGTGTGCATGGCCAAGTGCCATCAGCCACCTGTGCAGGGACTCGAGGCAGCCCCAGAGCTACCTCCTGCCCCTCCCAGCTGCTCTGGCAAGAGGTCTCTGGCTTCTCCCCTGCAAAGGTGGCAATGTGGTCCCTTGGCCACCAACCTCCCACCTGCCTCTGCCCTTCCCCCTGCTGGCTGCTTGGAAGGCTTTGTTTTGCCCCGGATGAGCTTTCCCTGGGCATATTCCTCCTCCTCCTCCTCCTCACTCTCCAGCTCACATCTTTCACTTCTCTAATCCCCTTCTATTTGCCTGGGCCACCTTCCAGGGCCACCTTCCAAGGCTACCTTCCAGGACCCCCTTCCAGGGCCATCCACCTCTTTATAGGGCCACAAACACTGCCCCTGCTCTGCTAAATGGAGACAGGGCAGGCAGGACTGAAACCTTTCATGCTCTGCTCCTCCTTCTTTGGGGCTTCCTTCACCTCCTACCCTGACACCTTCCATCCTCCTCCTCCTCCTCCTTCCAAACCATTTCAGCCACCCTCTACCTTCCCTACACAGCATCCACCACCCTGAGCACCATCACTGAATCATGGAGTCACAGAACCAAGCAGGCTGGAAGAGAGCTCCAAGCTCCAACAGCCCAACCCAGCCCCCAGCCCTGCCCAGCCACCAGACCATGGCACTCAGTGCCCCAGCCAGGCTTGGCTGCAACACCTCCAGCCACAGCCACTCCACCACCTCCCTGGGCAGCCCATTCCAGTGCCAATCACTCTCTCTGCCAGCAACTTCCTAACAACATCCAGCCTCAACCTGCCCTGACACAGCTTCAGCCTGGGGCCCCTTCTTCTGGCCCTGCCTGCCTGGCAGCAGAGCCCAACCCCACCTGGCTACAGCCTCCCTGCAGGCAGCTGCAGGCAGCAATCAGCTCTGCCCTGAGCCTCCTCTGCTGCAGGCTGCACCCCCCCAGCTCCCTCAGCCTCTCCTCACAGGGCTCTGCTCCAGGCCCCTCCCCAGCCTTGCTGCCCTTCTCCAAACACCTTCCAGCACCTCAGCAGCTCTCTGCAATGGAGGAGCCCAGAACTGGACACAGCACTGCAGGGGTGGCCTGAGCAGTGCTGAGCACAGGGGCACAAGAACCTCCCTTGTCCTGCTGCCCACACTGCTCCTGAGCCAGCCCAGGCTGCCATTGGCTCTGCTGCCCACCTGGGCACTGCTGCCTCCTCTGCAGCTCCTCTCTCCCACCACCCCCAGCTCCCTCTCTGCCTGGCTGCTCTCAGCCACTCTGGCCCCAGCCTGCAGTGCTGCTTGGGGTTGTTGTGGCCAAAGTGCAGAACCTGCCCTTGGCCTTGTTCAGTCTCATCCCCTTGGCCTCTGCCCACCCACTCAGCCCTGCTCCCACCCAACCCACCCTTACCACCAGCTTCCAACCTTCCTTTCCATCCCCACCCCTGGGGTTGTGTCAGGTCTGGTTTCACTCATCCCTTCCCCCCACCCTCCCTCTCTCCTCTCCTCTCCTTGCTCCACATCTCCCTCTTACCCAAGCCCTGCCACTCCATGGCAGCCCATTCAAAATGCATAGGCTCCCCCTTCCCCTTCCCCCCCCCCCCACCTCCTTTGCACCCCTCTCTCCTTTTGAACTAAAAGGGTTGTTTTTTTTTTCTCCCCCCACCTCCCCCCCCCCCACTCCATCTTTCACAGAGGCTAAGTTCAAATGTGTGCCCCTGATTTATTTATCACCCCCAGCCCATGTATTATTCATTTATTTAAAAATGTATGGCAGCTGCGAGCCCAGGCCCTGCCCACCCCACGCATGGCCAGCGCCAGGTGGAGCCCTCCCCCCACCCCCCCTCACCCCACCCCCATCACCAACCCTTCCCCATCGGCTCCACCAGGAACTCCCCGCGGTGGCTGCCACCACCCCGATGGCCTCACGCTTGATTGGGCATCAACCCGACCAAAACTAACCCCCAGCCCTGAGGCAGATCCTGCCCCGGGGGTGGGGGGGGGGTGGGGGGAGGGCTGTGGTGGTGTTTCAGAGGGATGCCAAGGCTTGGTTGTGCCCCCCCCCCCCCCCCCCCCCGCACATCCCCACCCTGGTGCGGGAGGTGGTGATGCCCTGCGGGTGGAGATGTGCTCTGCTTGCAGGGAGGATGCTCAGGCAGGGCACAGGCTGCCCCGGGAGGTGTGGGGGGGGGTCGATATGCCCAGAGGTGGTGGGGGGTCAGCATTCCTGGGGGTGCTCATGGAAGGGGTGGGCACAGCACAGGGTGTCCAGGGAGATTGGAGGGATCAGCATGCCCAGAGGTGATGGGGGTCAGCATGCCTGGGGGTGCTCATGGAAGGGGTGGGCATGGCACAGGCTGCCCAGGGAGATGTTGGGGGTTAGCATGCCCAGAGATGATGGGGGTCAGCATGCCTGGGGGTGCTCATGAAAGGTGTGGGCACGGCACAGGCTACTCAAGGAGACTGGGGGGGTCAGCATGCCCGGGGGTGCTCAAGAAAGGTGTGGGCACGGCACAGGCTGCCCAGGGAGATGTTGGGGGTCAGCATGCCCAGAGGTGATGGGGGTCAGCATGCCTGGGGGTGCTAAAGAAAGGTGTGGGCATGGCACAGGCTGCCCAGGGAGATGTTGGGGGTCAGCATGCCCAAGGGTGCTCAAGAAAGGTGTGGGCATGGCACAGGCTGCCCAGGGAGATGTTGGGGGTCAGCATGCCCAGAGGAGCTTAAGAAAGGTGTAGGCATGGCACAGGCTGCCCAGGGAGATGTTGGGGGTTAGCATGCCCAGAGGTGATGGGGGTCAGCATGCCTGGGGGTGCTCATGAAAGGTGTGGGCATGGCACAGGCTACTCAAGGAGACTGGGGGGGTCAGCATGCCCGGGGGTGCTCAAGAAAGGTGTGGGCATGGCACAGGCTGCCCAGGGAGATTGGAGGGATCAGCATGCCCAGAGGTGATGGGAGTCAGCATGCCTGGGGGTGTTCATGAAAGGTGTGGGCATGGCACAGGCTGCCCAGGGAGATGTTTGGGGTCAGCATGCCCAGGGGTGTTCATGGAAGGTGTAGGCATGGCACAGGCTGCCCAGGGAGGTGGTGGAGTCAGCATAGCTGGAGCTGGAGGGGGTCAGAATGCCCAGAGGTGTTCAAGAAAGGTGAGGGCATGGCACAGGCTGCCCAGGGAGATGTTGGGGGTCAGCATGCCCAAGGGTGCTCAAGAAAGGTGTGGGCATGGCACAGGCTGCCCAGGGAGATGTTGGGGGTCAGCATGCCCAGAGGTGTTCATGGAAGGTGTGGGCATGGCTCAGGCTTCCCAGGGAGGTAGTGGGGGTCAGTATGCCTGGAGGTGGTGGGGGTCAGCATGCCCAGGGGTGCTCAATAAAGGTGTGGGCACGGCACAAGCTGCCCAGGGAGATGTTGGGGGTCAGCATGCCCGGGGGTGCTCAAGAAAGGTGTGGGCATGGCACAGGCTGCCCAGGGAGATGTTTGGGGTCAGCATGCCCAGGGGTGTTCATGGAAGGTGTGGGCACAGCACAGGCTGCCAAGGGAGATGTTGGGGGTCAGTATGCCCAGAGGTGCTCAAGAAAGGTGTGGGCATGGCATAGGCTGCCCAGGAAGGTGTGTGGGTGTCAGCATGCCTGGTGATGTTCATGAAACGTGTGGGCATGGCACAAGCTGCCAAGAGAAGTGGTTGTGGTCAGCATGCCCAGAGGTGCTCAAGAAAGGTGTGAACAGGTTGCCCAGGGAGGTGTGGGTATGGCACAGGCTGCCCAGGGAGGTGTGTGTTGGGGATCAGCATGCCCAGAGGTGTTCATGGAAGGTGTGGGCACAGCACAGGCTGCCCAGGGAGGTGTGTGGTGGGGACCAGCATGTCCAGAGGTGCTCAAGAAAGGTGTGGGCATGGCACAGGCTGCCCAGGGAGGTGTGTGTTGGGGACCAGCATGTCCAGAGGTGCTCAAGAAAGGTGTGGGCATGGCACAGGCTGCCCAGGGAGGTGTGTGGTGGGGACCAGCATGTCCAGAGGTGCTCAAGAAGGGTGTGGGCACAGCACAGGCTGCCCAGGGAGGTGTGTGTTGGGGACCAGCATGTCCAGAGGTGCTCAAGAAGGGTGTGGGCATGCACCTGGGAGCAGGGTTTGGTGGCCATGGTGGTGTTGGGTTGGAGGTTGGACTCTTTGAGGTCTTGCCCAGGAGAAACTGATTCTGTGGTTCTATGAATCAACACAAGGACAAAGTGGCCAAGCTGCTGCTGCTGCTGCTGCTGCTGCAGGGGCAGGCTGGAAGGGGCTGGCATTGGGCTGTCAGAGGAGGGGGAGGGGAGGAAACCACAGGGGCAGCAAAAGCAGAGAAGCGATGTGGGTTTGTTTTCCTCAGCATCACGGGGAGGAGGGGACACATCCAGCCCTCCTGGCAGCTCCTTGTCCCCTCGGGGGTGAAGGCTAAAGTCACACAATCACAGCAGGGTGAAGGGCTAGAAAGGACCTCTGCAGAGCAGCCAGTCCAACCCTGCTGCCAGAGGGATGGTGCCCAGGACTCCAAAGCCAGAGACTCTGCCACCTCTCGGAGTGCCCTCACAGGAGGAGCATGAAGGGTTAATGATGCTTCCCCCCCCCCCCCCCCCCCCCCCCGCCACCCCGCCCCTTACTCTCCATGAGCCCCAACCACCCTCTTCCTCGCCGGGACGTTCGCTAATTGAGACAGCTTCAGCCTCTGCCTCCCTCCCCTGGGGCTGAGCTGCCTCTTCCCAGGGGGAGGACATTGTCTGCTCCAGCCGGGTTGATGTAATCCCCCAGCCCGAACAAAGCCTCCCCACCCCGCTCCTGCTGAAAGGGTATTAGCTGCCCAATGAGATAATTACTCTGCAGGCCACCCCAACCATCCCATCCCATCCCACCCCATCCCATCCCCATCCCATCCCAATCCCATCCCCATCCCATGCTATCCCATCCCATCCCATCCCATCCCTGCAGCTTTTCCCAGCCAGCAAGGAACTGCTCAGCTCAACCCCACCTCACCCAGGATGGGTTTGGGATCCCCTCTGGTTGCTGCTGCTGCTGGAGATGCTCATCCCACGTGGACCCCCCCCCAAAACCAGCAGTAAAATATGCTGTGGAAGAGGGGGATAGGATGTGGAGATGCCAACTCTGGCCCTGTGGTTGGTGTCAGCTCCAAATGCCGCCCATGAGCAGGGTGGGACTGATAGGATGCAGAGCTTGGGTTGGCAGTGCCACTGCCAACACATTGGTGAAGGAAGAGTGGGACCAACCCATGTGGAACCCCCAAACCCAAATGCTCCAATCCCCAAAACCACCTCCAAATATCACCCATGAGGAGGGTGGGACTGGTGGGATGCAGAGCTTGAGTTGGCAATGCCACTGCCAACACCTTGGTGAAGCAAGAGTGGGATCATCTCATGTGGAACCCCCAAACCCAAATGCTTCAACCCCAAAATCCAGCCCCAAATGCCATTCATGAGCAGGGTGGGACTGGTGGGATGCAGAGCTTGGGTTGGCAGTGCCACTGCCAGCATGTTGGGAGGATGCAGAGCTTGGGTTGGCAGTGCCACTGCCAACATGTTGGGAGGATGCAGAGCTTGGGTTGGCAATGCCACTGCCAACACCTTGGTGAAGCAGGAGTGGGATCAACCCATGTGGAACCCCCAAAACCAAATGCTCCAACCCCCTAAGCAGCTCCAAATGCCACCCACGAGCAGGGTGGGACTGGTGGGATGCAGAGCTTGGGTTGGCAATGCCACTGCCAACATGTTGGTGAAGCAGGAGTGGGATCAACCCATGTGGAACCCCCAAACCAGCAGTAAAATATGCTGCGGAAGAGGGGGATAGGATGTGGAGATGACACCTTGGTGTCAGCTCCAAATGCCACCCATGAGTGGGGTGAGATTCAAAGCTTGGGTTGGCAATGCCACTGCCAACATGTTGGTGAAGCAGGAGTGGGATCAACCCATGTGGAACCCCCAAACCCAAATGCTTCAACCCCAAAATCCAGCTCCAAATGCCATTCATGAGTAGGGTGGGACTGGTGGGATGCAGAGCTTGGGTTGGCAGTGCCACTACCAACATGTTGTGGGGATGCAGAGTCTGGGTTGGCAATGCCACTGCCAACACCTTGGTGAAGCAGGAGTGGGATCAACCCATGTGGAACCCCCAAACCCAAATGCTCCAATCCCCAAAACTAGCTCCAAATGCCACCCATGAGTAGGGTGGGACTGGTGGGATGCAGAGCTTGGGTTGGCAGTGCCACTGCCAGCATGTTGGGAGGATGCAGAGCTTGGGTTGGCAATGCCACTGCCAACATGTTGGTGAAGCAGGAGTGGGATCAACCCATGTGGAACCCCCAAACCCAAATGCTCCAATCCCCAAAAGCAGCTCCAAATGCCACCCATGAGGAGGGTGGGACTGATGAGATGCAGAGCCTGAGTTGGCAGTGCCACTACCAACATGTTGTGGGGATGCAGAGTCTGGGTTGGCAGTGCCACTGCCAACATGTTGGTGAAGCAGGAGTGGGATCAACCCCTGTGGAACCCCCAAACCCAAATGCTCCAACCCCCAAAACCAGCTCCAAATGCCACCCATGAGGAGGGTGGGACTGGTGGGATGCAGAGCTTGGGTTGGCAGTGCCACTGCCAGCATGTTGGGAGGATGCAGAGCTTGGGTTGGCAATGCCACTGCCAACATGTTGGTGAAGCAGGAGTGGGATCAACCCATGTGGAACCCCCAAACCCAAATGCTCCAACCCCCTAAGCAGCTCCAAATGCCACCCACGAGCAGGGTGGGACTGGTGGGATGCAGAGCCTGAGTTGGCAGTGCCATTGCCAACATGTTGGTGAAGCAAGAGTGGGATCAACCCACTCCTGGTGCAGTGGGGGTTGGGATAACCTCCAGTCACATCCCCACCTTGGTCCCTTCAGGAGCAGTCTGGGCTGGCAAATGCCCCCTGGGCACCTGGCAGGTGCCAACTGCCAGGCTGAACTCTCGGGAAGCACTTCCACGTTTCCAGGAGCTGCTGAGCTCAGACCCCACAGCCTCAGCAGCCAAAGCCCTGTCACAGCCTGTGGGATAATTGGGAAGCTCCCTGAGTTCCTCGGGCAGGGATTGCTGCCCAGGGATCTTGTGGGGCTGTGTGGCACGGAGGTGACCTTACCTTGTGTGCCAGGCTGGCTGCTGGGCTGAGCTGGAATCCAGAGCTTTTCCCAGCTGGATGCTGCCAGGGCTGGATTTCCTCTCCCGGAGCAGCCAGGACGTTGCTGTCAGGCACACAGCAAATCCCATCCCTTAGTTATCCAAGGTGCTGGAATTGGGGATGCTGCGGGGACAGAGCCGCTCGGGAATGTCAGAGTGAGAGCCCAGCTGGGATGAATCCTGCTCTGGATCTGCTGGAGTCAGAGATTATTCCCAGTCACCTTCCACAGGCTGGGGGAGGGACAGCAAGGAGACCCCAGAATGAATCTCCTGGAAGTCCTGATGATCCCATCTTTGGGAATGGTGAGCTGGAGGGAAGTGGAGGGGCTGGAGCTGGATAAAAGGGACACAAACTCTCTGCCATCCTGCAGTTCCTGTTGGGCTCAGGGATGGAGGTGACCTCGGTGGGATATTTGGTGGGATGTCTGGTGGGATGGATGCTCACTGGGATAGATTCCCACCGGGATGGGATGGATGCTCACTGGGATGGATGGCCAGTGGGATGGATGCTCACTGGGATGGATGCTGACTGGGATGGAATGAATGCTCACTAGGATGGGAATGGATGCTGACTGGGATGGATGCTGACTGGGATGGGATGGATGCTCACTAGGATGGGATGGATGCTGACTGGGATGGGATGGATGCTCACTAGGATGGGATGGATGCTGACTGGGATGGGATGGATGCCCACTGGGATGGGATGGATGTTGACTGGGATGGGATGGATGCTCACTAGGATAGGATGGATGCTCACTGGGATGGATGCTGACTGGGATGGGATGGATGCTGACTGGGATGGATGTTCACTGGGATGGATGCTGACTAAGATGGGATGGATGCTGACTGGGATGGGATGGATGCTCACTAGGATAGGATGGATGCTGATTGGGATGGATGCCCAGTGGGATGGATGCTCGCTAGGATGGGATGGATGCTCACTGGGATGGATGCTCACTGGGATGAGATGGATGCTGACTGGGATGGATGCCCACTGGCATGGATGCTCACTAGGATAGGATGGATACTTACTGGGATGGGATAAATGCTCACTGGGATGGGATGGATACTCACTGGGATGGGATGGATGCTCACTAGGATGGGATGGATACTCACTGGGATGGGATGGATGCTGACTGGGATGGATGCCCACTGGCATGGATGCTCACTAGGATAGGATGGATGCTCACTAGGATGAATACTCATTGGGATGGATGCTCACTGGGATGGGATGGATGTTCACTGGGATGGATGCTCACTGGGATGGATGATCACTGGGGTGCTCTTGGGGCTGATCAGTGTGGGTTTGGCCTTGGTTGATCTGGATTTGGCGGTGTTCAGTGTGCTCTGGAGGTGTCCACTGTGGGTTTGGAGTTGGTTGATATGATCTTGGTGGTGATCTGTGTGGTTTGGAGGAGGCTGATGTGGTTCTGGAGGTGGTTGATGAGGATTTGGAGGTGATCAGTGTGGGTTTGGTGGTGATCAGGATGGGTTTATAGTTGGTTGGTGTGGTTCTGGAGGCGGTTCATGTGGTTTGGAGGGGATCAGGGTGCTCTGGAGGGGATCAGGGTGCTCTGGAGGGGACCAGGGTGCTCTGGAGGGGATCAAGCTGCTCTGGAGGGGGTCAGGGTGCTCTGGAGGGGGTCAGGGTGCTCTGGAGGGGGTCAGGGTGCTCTGGAGGGGACCAGGGTGTTCTGGAGGGGATCAAGCTGCTCTGGAGGGGGTCAGGGTGCTCTGGAGGGGGTCAGGGTGCTCTGGAGGGAGTCAGGGTGCTCTGGAGGGGATCAGGGTGCTTTGGAGGGGATCAAGCTGCTCTGGAGGAGGTCAGGGTGCTCTGGAGGGGGTCAGTGTGCTCTGGAGGGGATCAGGGTGCTCTGGAGGGGGCCAGTGTGCTCTGGAGGGGATCAGGGTGCTCTGGAGGGGGTCAGTGTGCTCTGGAGGGGATTAAGCTGCTCTGGAGGGGATCAGGGTGCTCTGGAGGGGATCAAGCTGCTCTGGAGGAGGTCAGGGTGCTCTGGAGGGGATCAGGGTGCTCTGGAGGGGGTCAGTGTGCTCTGGAGGGGACCAGGGTGCTCTGGAGGGGACAGCTCTGTTTGTTTTCCTTCCTGCAGGAGATAAATCCCCACCTTGCTTGGATCACCATGGCCCAGCACTGCCCAGCACGAGGCACAGGGGTGAGGCGAAGCAGATGGAGAGCAGAGGAGCAGCCAGGCTGGCACAGACAGAACCCTGGGGCCACTACTCACCCACAGCACCCTCACCCTGGCAGGGAAAGACTGGAGGAGCCCCTGGATACCCTGGACTGGGCTTTCCTGCCCTTGGAAGCCACTAGGCTGGGCAGAGGCAGCTGCCAGCATGAGTTTGAAGCAGCAAAGTCACAGGTGGCTGTTGGGCACAGGCTGGTTTGGTGCCATCCCTCCATGGCATGGGCAGTGCCAGAGCAGCCAAGCAAGAGAAGTGGATTCTGCCCCTCCAAAGGTGCCCAAGGATCTCCTGGATGGGGTAAGTTTGGGCTTGGCTTTGCTTCCTTCTCCCTTCCCACCAGCCCAGGCAGCTGGCACTGGACTCTCCACACTAAACCTCCCCCTCAGGGATTTGGGGCACCATGGAGGGGAGCACCAAAGTTAGTTCCATGAGCAGTTGGGTTGCTCCTCCTCCTCCTCCTCCTCCTCCTCCTCCTCCTCCTCCTCAATTTGGAGCAGGAGGCTACAGATGCCAAGTTGTGAGGTGCCAAACTGACTGCCTGGGGGAGAAACTCCTGTTGTAGGGGGAGAACTCCCAGATTGTATCCCCATTTTCTGTAGGAAGGTCTCAGTTCTCCTCCTCCCAGAGCAGCTGAGCTCCTGGTGGCAACAGAATCACAGAACCAAGCAGGCTGGAAGAGAGCTCCAAGCTCCAACAGCCCAACCCAGCCCCCAGCCCTGCCCAGCCACCAGACCATGGCACTCAGTGCCCCAGCCAGGCTTGGCTGCAACACCTCCAGCCACAGCCACTCCACCACCTCCCTGGGCAGCCCATTCCAGTGCCAATCACTCTCTCTGCCAGCAACTTCCTAACAACATCCAGCCTCAACCTGCCCTGCCACAGCTTCAGCCTGGGGCCCCTTCTTCTGGCCCTGCCTGCCTGGCAGCAGAGCCCAACCCCACCTGGCTACAGCCTCCCTGCAGGCAGCTGCAGGCAGCAATCAGCTCTGCCCTCAGCCTCCTCTGCTGCAGGCTGCACCCCCCCAGCTCCCTCAGCCTCTCCTCACAGGGCTGTGCTCCAGGGCACTCCCCAGCCTTGCTGCCCTTCTCCAAACACCTTCCAGCACCTCAACAGCTCTCCTGAGCTGAGGCTGCCAAATAACAGCTTTGTGCTCCTGTTGCCCTTTTTATCTGCATCTCCTCCATGGCTCAGAAGCATCTTTCTCTATGATCTGGGTTGGGAAGGTGGGGGGGAAAGATTCTTGCTTTGCCCCCAGCTGGGAGTGCAGCCTCCCCTCCCCCTCCCATCCACAGCTTCTCCTTCCTGCTCTATTTTGTCCAACCCTCCCCCTGCCCCCCCCAGATGGCATTTCTGCTGCTGGCAGACATCAGATGTAGCCACACCAGAGGCTTCTGCTCCTCCTGGGAGCCTGCTTGGGGCTGCTGGATCCAGGACGAGGGAATGGAATGGAATGGAATGGAATGGAATGGGATGGGGAGCCCCAAGGGAGGGCAAAGTGCCCCTGGCAGGAATGGGGAGCCCCAAGGGAGGGCAAAGTGCCCATGGCAGGAATGGGGAGCCCCAAGGGAGGGCAAAGTGCCCATGGCAGGAATGAGGAGTGCCAGGGATGGGTGAGGTGCCCATGGCAGGAATGAGGAGTGCCAAGGAAGGGCAAAGTGCTCCTGGCAGAAATGGGGAGTGCCAGGGAAGGGCAAAGTGCCCATGGCAGGAATGAGGAGTGCCAGGGAAGGGCAAAGTGCCCATGGCAGGAATGGGGAGTGCCAGGGAAGGGCAAAGTGCCCATGGCAGGAATGGGGAGTGCCAGGGAAGGGTGAGGTGCCCATGGCAGGAATGGGGAGTGCCAGGGAAGGGTGAGGTGCCCATGACAGGCATGGGGAGTGCCAGGGAAGGGTGAGGTGCCCATGGCAGGAATGGGGAGTGCCAGGGAAGGGCAAAGTGTCCATGGCAGGAATGGGGAGTGCCAGGGAAGGGTGAGGTGCCCATGGCAGGCATGGGAAGTGCCATTTTGGCTTCAGGCCTCATCTCCCCTGCTTTCACCCTCCCCATAGCCTCACTAATGACTGTCCAGGGGGATCGCTGCTGCCAGCCCTGCCACAGCCCCGGGCCTGGTGGGTGCCCCTAGCAGATGCTTGGTGCTGTGAGTGAAACCATCCTCATCCTCCTTTTTCTCCTCCTCCTCCTCCTCCTCTTCCTCCCCCTCCTCCTCAAAGCCTCACTAATGATTCTCCAGGAGGCTCACTGGTGCCACCCCTGCCACAGCCCCATGCCCAAAGGGTGCCCCTGAGCAGATGCTTGGTGCTGTGACTGGAACCATCATCATTCTGCTCTTCCTCCTCCTTCTCCTCTTCCTCCTCCTTCTCCTTCTCTTCCTCTTCATCCTCCTCCTTCTCCTCAAAGCCACAGTGATGACTGTCCAGGAGGCTCCCTGGTGCCACCCCTGCCACAGCCCCATGCCCAAAGGGTGCCCCTGAGCAGACGCTTGGTGCTGTGAGTGCAACCATCATCACTCTGCTCTTCCTCCTCCTCCTTCATCCTCCTGTTTCTTCTCCTCCTCCTTTTCCTCTTCCTCCTCCTCCTCAAAGCCACACTAATGACTGTCCAGAGGGCTCACTGGTGCCACCCCTGCCATAGCCCCGTGCCCAATGGATGCCCCTGAGCAGATGCTTGGTGCTGCGACTGAAACCATCCTCCTCCTCCTCCTCCTCCTCCTCCTCCTCCTCCTCCTCCTCCTCCTCCCCCTCCTAAGATGGCTGGCAGCCCCAAAATGGTGCTGAGCTTGAGAGGCCATCTGCAAGGCTGGTCCCACGCCCGCCCTGCCCTCTTTATGCAAAGGGGAATTAATTAGATTTGCATATGCTAATGAAGCCCTCAGGCCCCGCAGGGTTGCTTCCAGGTCCCTTCTTTTCTTCGGTCTTTCTTCTCCCCCCCTCCCCCCCCCTCCTCTTCCTCCACCCCTTAACCCTTCCCCCTCTCTGCTTTTTGCACCCAAGGAACCTCTCCTGCATCCTAATTAAACTCCTGGGGCTAAGCACTGCCTCGGCCACCTCCTTCCCACGCCAGCTTCTGCCCATCCCAGGGATGCCAACCATCTGCCTTGGCTCAGCAGCCCTGCCCACAGCTCTGCCTGCACCCAGCCAGCCTCCCCACCCCCACCCCCAGCCAGCTCCTGCAGGGATGAGGGCAGAGCCCCAGAGAGAGGAGGAGGATTTGGAGAGCAAGGAATGGGTCTACAATTAACCCCCTCCAAAGGCTGAGTTGCATTTTCATCCTCTCTCAGCCTCACATTCCCAATGTTATCCCTTTTTTTCCCACTGGATACAGGCTGAGGACATCAAAAGCCAAGTGCAGGGCTGGGAGTGGATATCCAAAGGGAAAAATCTGGGAGCAAGGAACTGATCCACAATTAATCCCCCCAAAGGCTGAGTTGCAGTTTCAGCCTCTCTCAGCCTCACATTCCCAATGTTATCCCTTTTTTCCTGCTGGATCCAGGCTGAGGAGGTGCTGGTGTCAAAGGCCAAGTGCAGGGCTGGGAGTGGATATCCAAAGGGAGAAATCTGGGAGCAAGGAATTGGTTCACAATCCCCCCAAAGGCTGAGTTGCATTTGCAGCCTCTCTGAGCCTCACATTCCCAATGTTATCCCTTTTATCCCAATGGATTCAGGCTGAGGAGGTGCTGGCGTCAAAAGCCAAGTGCAGGGCTGGGAGTGGATATCCAAAAGGAGAAGTTCTGGGAGCAAGGAATGGGTCCACAATTAACCCCCCAAAGGCTGGGTTGTGTTTTCAGCCTCACATTCCCACTGTTATCCCTTTTATTCCAATGGATTCAGGATGAGGAGGTGCTGGTGTCAAAGGCCAAGTGCAGGGCTGGGGGTGGATATCCAAAGGGAGAAATTTGGGAGCAAGGAATGGGTCCACAATTAATCTTCCACAGGCTGAGTTGCATTTGCAGCCTCTCTGAGCCTCACATTCCCAATGTTATCCCTTTTTTCCTGCTGGATCCAGGCTGAGGAGGTGCTGGTGTCAAAGGCCAAGTGCAGGGCTGGGAGTGGATATCCAATGGAGAAGTTCTGGGAGCAAGGAATGGGTCCACAATTAGTCTTCCAAAGGATGAGTTGCATTTTCAGCCTCACATTCCCACTGTTATCCCTTTTATCCCACTGGATTCAGGCTGAGGAGGTGCTGGTGTCAAAGGCCAAGTGCAGGGCTGGGACTGGATATCCAAAGGGAGAAGTTCTGGGAGCAAGGAATGGGTCCACAATTAGTCTTCCAAAGGCTGAGTTGCATTTTCAGCCTCACATTCCCACTGTTATCCCTTTTATCCCACTGGATCCAGGCTGAGGAGGTGCTGGTGTCAAAGGCCAAGTGCAGGGATGGGAGTGGATATCCAAAGGGAGAAATTTGGGAGCAAGGAATGGGTCCAAAATTAACCCCCCCAAAGGCTGAGTTGTGTTTTCAGCCTCTCTGAGCCTCACATTCCCAATGTTGTCTCCTTTATCCCACTGGATTCAGGCTGAGGAGGTCAAAAGCCAAGTGCAGGGCTATCCAAAGGTAGAAATTCTGGGAGCAAGGAATTGGTCCACAGTTAACCCCTCCAAAGGCTGGCTCAGGCTCTCTGAGCCTCCCATTCCCACTGTTATCCCTTTTATCCCACTGGATCCAGGATGAGGAGGTGCTGGTGTCAAAGGCCAAGTGCAGGGCTGGGAGTGGATATCCAATGGAGAAGTTCTGGGAGCAAGGAATGGGTCCACAATTAGTCTTCCAAAGGCTGAGTTGCATTTTCAGCCTCACATTCCCACTGTTATCCCTTTTATCCCACTGGATCCAGGCTGAGGAGGTGCTGGTGTCAAAGGCCAAGTGCAGGGATGGGAGTGGATATCCAAAGGGAGAAATTTGGGAGCAAGGAATGGGTCCAAAATTAACCCCCCCAAAGGCTGAGTTGTGTTTTCAGCCTCTCTGAGCCTCACATTCCCAATATTATCCCTTTTATCCCACTGGATCCAGGCTGAGGAGGTGCTGGTGTCAAAGGCCAAGTGCAGGGCTGGGAGTGGATATCCAAAGGGAGAAATTCTTGGAGCAAGGAATGGGTCCACAATTAACCCCTCCAAAGGCTGTGTTGTGTTTTCAGCCTCACATTCCCAATGTTATCCCTTTCTTTATCCCAATGGATTCAGGCTGAGGAGGTGCTGGTGTCAAAGGCCAAGTGCAGGGCTGGGAGTGGATATCCAAAGGGAGAAATTTGGGAGCAAGGAATAGGTCCAAAATTAACCCCCCAAAGGCTGGGTTGTGTTTTCAGCCTCACATTCCCAATGTTATCCCTTTTATCCCAATGGATCCAGGATGAGGAGGTGCTGGTGTCAAAGGCCAAGTGCAGGGCTGGGAGTGGATATCCAAAGGGAGAAATTCTTGGAGCAAGGAATGGGTCCAAAATTAACCCCTCCAAAGGCTGTGTTGTGTTTTCAGCCTCACATTCCCAATGTTATCCCTTTTATCCCAATGGATCCAGGATGAGGAGGTGCTGGTGTCAAAGGCCAAGTGCAGGGCTGGGAGTGGATATCCAAAGGGAGAAATTTGGGAGCAAGGAATGGGTCCAAAATTAACCCCTCCAAAGGCTGTGTTGTGTTTTCAGCCTCACATTCCCAATGTTATCCCTTTCTTTATCCCAATGGATTCAGGCTGAGGAGGTGCTGGTGTCAAAGGCCAAGTGCAGGGCTGGGAGTGGATATCCAAAGGGAAAAATCTGGGAGCAAGGAACTGATCCACAATTAACCCCCCAAAGGCTGAGTTGCATTTTCAGCCTCACATTCCCAATGTTATCCCTTTTATCCCACTGGATCCAGGCCGTGGAGCTCCTGGTGTCCCCCAGGTGCTTCCCTTGGCTGCTGAGCAGGGATGGAGGAAGCTGCCTGGGGACTGCTCCAGGAGTATTTTGGGATGGGGAAGGGAATTAATCAAGACTTGAAGGAGCTTCCCACATCTACACCTGGAAAAGGAGCTGGGATTGGATTGGGAATGAAAAGCTTTCACCATTCCCACATCCTTTGCTAGCAGCCAGCACTGCTGCTGGGTCCTGCTCTGCCTGAGGTGGATGGTGGAAAACCCCTGGGAAAAATGAGGGGGGGAGGGAATTATCCCTGGGATACTTCCAATGCTCCTGTCTCTATTTCTCCTTCTTTTCCCTGCCTGCCTCCTGAAAGTAGGGAAAGAGATGAGGAACACTGTGGGAAGTCCTCAGAGCAGCCCCCAGGCACATCCCAGCTGAGGGCTGCTTTAAAAATGGGAATGTTTGGGATCAGTCCTGGGGAGAAATGTGGAATGTGGCAGCCTGGCAGCAGCACAGGGCTGGGATGGACACAGGCAGGCAGGGTCGGGGGGGTCTGTGGTGCTCTGGGGGTGCCTGTGGTGCTCTGGGGGTGTCTATGAGGGTGCCTGTGATGCTCTGGGGGTGCCTGTGGTGCTTTTAGGGTGCCTGTGGTGCTCTGGGGTTCCCTGTGGTGCTTTGGGGATGCCTATGAGGGTGTCTGTGGTGCTCTGGGGGTGCCTGTGGTGCTCTGGGGTTCCCTGTGGTGCTTTGGGGATGCCTGTGAGGGTGTCTGTGGTGCTCTGGGGGTGCCTGTGGTGCTCTGGGGTTCCCTGTGGTGCTTTGGGGATGCCTATGAGGGTGCCTGTGATGCTCTAGGGGTGCCTGTGGTGTTCTGGGGGTGCCTATGAGGGTGCCTGTGGTGCTCTGGGGGTGCCTGTGGTGCTTTTAGGGTGCCTGTGATGCTCTGGGGGTGCCTGTGGTGTTCTGGGGGTGCCTATGAGGGTGCCTGTGATTCTCTGGGGGTGCCTGTGGTGCTTTGGGGGTGCCTATGAGGGTGCCTGTGGTGCTCTGGGGGTGCCTGTGGTGTTCTGGGGGTGCCTATGAGGGTGCCTGTGATGCTCTGGGGGTGCCTGTGGTGCTTTGGGGGTGCCTATGAGGGTGCCTGTGGTGCTCTGGGGGTGCCTATGGGGGTGCCTATGAGGGTGCCTGTGATGCTCTAGGGGTGCCTGTGGTGTTCTGAGGGTGCCTGTGGTGCTCTGGGGGTGCCTGTGGTGTTCTGGGGGTGCCTATGAGGGTGTCTGTGGTGCTCTGGGGGTGGCTGTGGTGCTTTGGGGGTGCCTATGAGGGTGCCTGTGGTGTTCTGGGGGTGCCTATGAGGGTGCCTGTGATGCTCTGGGGGTGCCTGTGGTGTTTTGGGGGTGCCTATGAGGGTGCCTGTGGTGCTCTGGGGGTGTCTGTGGTGTTCTGGGGGTGCCTATGAGGGTGCCTGTGATGCTCTAGGGGTGCCTGTGGTGTTCTGGGGGTGCCTATGAGGGTGCCTGTGGTGCTCTGGGGGTGCCTGTGGTGCTTTGGGGGTGCCTATGAAGGTGCCTGTGGTGCTCTGGGGGTGCCTATGAGAGTGCCTGTGGTGCTCTAGGGGTGTCTGTGGTGCTCTGGGGGTGCCTATGAGGATGCCTGTGATGCTCTGGGGATGCCTGTGGTGCTTTGGGGGTGCCTATGAGGGTGTCTGTGGTGCTTTGGGGGTGCCTATGAGGGTGCCTTTGAGGGTGCCTGTGATTCTCTGAGAGTGTCTGTGGTGCTCTGGGGGTGTCTGTGGTACTGGGAGGGTGCTTGTGGTGTTGTGGGGGTGTCTGTGATGCTCTGGGGGTGTCTGTGGTGTTGTGGGGGTGTCTGTGGTGCTCTGGGGGTGCCTGTGGTGTTGTGGGGGTGTCTGTGATGCTCTGGGGGTGTCTGTGGTGCTGGGAGGGTGTCTGTGGTGCTCTGGGGGTGCCTGTGGTGCTCTGGGGATGCCTGTGGTGCTCTGGGGGTGCCTGTGGTGCTCTGGGGGTGCCCGTGGTGCTCTGGGGGTTTGTTAAGATGGGATGGGGGCAGGAGACTCCCAGGCTTTGCTCTTGGGTGGCAGCTCAGCAGGGCACACCCGGGGCTGAGCTCCCTCCCTGCGCTGGTCCTGACCTACATAGCAGAGCTGGATGTGCCCCCCCCCTCCCCCCCCCAGCAGCAGCCACTGCAGCCACCACCTCCCCGAGGCTGCTGTGCCTGAGTGAGGGACATGAATTGTCCTCAACTGCTCCCTCGGGCTCAGTTTGGGTGAAATCAGGGAGAAATTGTGGGTTTCTCCTCCACGGGCAGCTTGGCAGTGGTGCTCTGAGTGCCAATGGGGACCAGCTCCTGAGTTCTCCTCTCCCTGCCCCAGGGCAGCTTGGCAGTGGTGCTCTGAGTGCCAGTGGGGACCAGCTCCTGAGTTCTCCTCTCCCTGCCCCAGGGCAGCTTGGCAGTGGTGCTCTGAGTGCCAGTGGGGACCAGCTCCTGAGTTCTCCTCTCCCTGCCCCAGGGCAGCTTGGCAGTGGTGCTCTGAGTGCCAACGGGGACCAGCTCCTGAGTTCTCCTCTCTCTGCCCCAGACTCTGGAGCTCTCCTGAGTTGCAGGAGGTGCTGCTGGCATCTCCTGAGTTCTCCTCTCCCTGACCCAGGCTCTGGAGCTCTCCTGAGTTGCAGGAGGTGCTGCTGGCATCTCCTGAGTTCTCCTCTCCCTGACCCAGGCTCTGGAGCTCTTCTGAGCTGCAGGAGGTGCTGCTGGCTTCTCCTGGGTTCTCCTCTCCCTGCCCCAGGCTCTGGAGCTCTCCTGAGCTGCAGGAGGTGCTGCTGGCATCTCCTGGGTTGTATCTTGCAGCTCAGCCTGAAACAGGACTGTGAGACCCATCTGTGGCCTCCCAGCTTTGTGGGTTCATCTGCCCCAGAGTGCTCATCCCAACTGCCACAGTCCTGCCAAGCCCTTTTGGGAGGGCAGAGGGGAGAGAAAATGCCCTGGAGAGAGGGCAAAGGGCAGGAAGAGAGACAGGATGAGGGAGAGGAGGGAAATCCAGAGAGCAGAGGAGGAAGGAAGCCAGTGAGAGGTGGGCAGAGAGAAGAGCTCAGGCAGCATGAGCAGGAGGTTGTGGAGCTGGTAACCATCAGAGGATGCTCCAGGCTCTGGCTGGCACCAGGGTTCAGCCCCTCCCAAGCTGGGACATGAGGGTGGCACTGCTGTCCCTGCCAAGCTGGCAAGACCTGGAGGTCTACAATCACATGAGCGTCCCATGGCTCATTAAGCAGGGTCCTGGCTAAGGAGCCTTGCCCAGCAGAGCAGGTGGCAGCACCCACTGTAGGTGCCAGCACCCATTATAGGTGCCAGCCCCTGCTGTAGATAGCAGCACCCATTGCAGGTGGCAGCACTCATTGCAGGTGGCAGCACCCATTGCAGGTGGCAGAACCCATTGCAAGTGGCAGCACTCATTGCAGGTGGCAGCACCCATTGCAGGTGGCAGAACCCATTGCAAGTGGCAGCACCCATTGCAGGTGGCAGCACTCATTGCAGGTGGCAGCACCCATTGCAAGTGGCAGCACTCATTGCAGGTGGCAGCACCCATTGCAGGTGGCAGAACCCATTGCAAGTGGCAGCACCCATTGCAGGTGGCAGCACCCATTGCAGGTGGCAGAACCCATTGCAAGTGGCAGCACCCATTGCAGGTGCCAGCCCCTGCTGCAGATGGCAGCACCCACTGCAGGTGCCAGCACCCATTGCAGGTGGCAGAAACCATTGCAAGTGGCAATACCCATTGCAGATGGCAGCACCCATTGCAGGTGCCAGCACCCATTGCAGGTGGCAGAAACCATTGCAAGTGGCAATACCCATTGCAGATGGCAGCACCCATTGCAGGTGCCAGCACCCACTGCAGGTGGCAGAAACCATTGCAAGTGGCAATACGCATTGCAGATGGCAGCACCCATTGCAGGTGCCAGCACCCACTGCAGGTGGCAGAAACCATTGCAAGTGGCAATACGCATTGCAGATGGCAGCACCCATTACAGGTGCCAGCCCCTGCTGCAGAATGCAGCACCCATTACAGGTGCCAGCCCCTGCTGCAGATGGCAGCACCCATTGCAGATGGCAGCACCCACTGCAGGTGCCAGCCCCTGCTGCAGATGGCAGCCCCATTGCAGGTGGCAGCACCCATTGCAGGTGCCAGCACCCATTGCAGATGGCAGCCCTATTGCAGATGGCAGCACCCACTGCAGGTGCCAGCCCCTGCTGCAGATGGCAGCCCCATTGCAGGTGCCAGCACCCATTGCAGATGGGAGCACCCATCTCAGGTGAGCAGCACCCAATACAGGCGCCAGCACCCATTGCAGGTGCCAGCATCCATTGTAGGTGGCAGCACCCATGGTGGGTGAGCAGGACCCATCATTGTCGAGCCAGCACCCACCACAGGTCACCAGCACCCATCTCGGGTCACCAGCACCCTTCACGGGTGATCAGCACCCATCACTCGATAAGCAGCACCCACCACAAGCAAGCAGCACCCACGGTGGATGCCCTCAGCACCCACCCTGGTTGAGCAGCACCCAGGGTGAGCAGGCGGCTGGGGAAGCACAGCCTAAAGCCTTCCAGCAGGATTCCTTTCCCCTTCCCACTTTTCCCAACCTTCCCACACCCACCACGTGGATTTCCCGAGGCAAGGGCAGGAGCCGGAGCCGGAGCCGGAGCCGGAGCCGCTTTTCTTTTGTCTCCTCAACCTCTCTCGGCAGCTCGGAGCCTCCTCAGCCTCCTCCCTCCCATTCCTAATTCCCATCTTCAGGAACCAACCAACCAACCACCACCACCACCAAAAAAGGGACAAACCTTTTCCCCCCTTCGATTTGTTTAACGACTAAATCAGAGCCGGGAAAGTGGCAGCAAGGATGGAGATGCCCAAATAACCCCACCCAGAGCTGGCTGCTCCTGGGGTAACCCCCAAAGGTTTTCTCTCCCCACCCCCCACCCCCCCCCCCCACCCGCGGTGCCCACTTCAGCTCCCTGCTACTCGTTATTCCTTGGAGCCTTTTCCCAACCATTTCTGCATGGAAAAACAAAACCTAACTCCAAGTGATGGCTGCACCAGAGGGAGCTGAGGATAAAATAATGGGGGGGGAGGGAAGGGAGGGGGAAGGATGGAGAGAGCTTAAAAATGACAGTGGGAATTAGCAGAGCCTGAGCTGTTGTTTGCGCTGCCCATTAGCATCTGCCTATTTATCTGTCACCAGATCCTCGTGGCATCCATCCATCCATCCATCCATCTGGATCCTTGTCAGTCTGTCTGCCTGTCCAATTATCCGTCAGCATGGCACAGACCCCCCCCGCCCAGACACACACACCCCCAGCCCCCTCCTCAGACAGCAGACGTGGAACCACCTCAGCTGCCCCTCACCCGCGGGTGGAGGCTTTTAGAGGCATCAGCGAGCGAACGCTCCTGAGCTTCACACTGCGACGTGTCCGGGGGGCAGGGAAAGGGCTCTAGGGATGAAGGATGCAGGATGTAGGGATGTAGGGATGAGGGATGCAGGATGTAGGGATGTAGGGATGCAGGGATGCAGAATGTAGGGATGAATGATGCAGGATGTAGGGATGTAGGGATGAGGGATGCAGAGTGTAGGGATGAGGGATGCAGGACGTAGGGATGAGGGATGCAGGATGTAGGGATGTAGGGATGCAGGACATAGGGATGAGGGATACAGGATGTAGGGATGAGGGATGCAGGATGTAGGGATGTGGGGATGCAGGACGTAGAATGAGGGATGCAGAACGTAGGGATGAGGGATGCAGAATGTAGGGATGAGGGATGCAGGACGTAGGGATGCAGGATGTAGGGATGAGGGATGCAGGACGTAGGGATGAGGGATGCAGGATGTAGGGATGCAGGATGTAGGGATGAGGGATACAGGATGTAGGGATGAGGGATGCAGGATGTAGGGATGTAGGAATGAGGGATGCAGAGTGAAGGGATGGGGGTTGCAGGATGTATGAGGTAGGAAGTGGGATGCAGGATGTAGAGATGTGGGATGCAGGAGGTAGAAGGTAGGATGTGGGATGAAGGAGTCACAAGGTAGGAAGTGGGATGAAGAATGTAGGGATGTGGGATGCAGGATGTAGGGATGTGGGATGCAAGAGGTACAAGGTAGGAAGTGGGATGCAGGATGATGTAGGGATGTGGGATGCAGGATGTAAGGATGAGGGATGCAGGAGGTATAAGGTAGGAAGTGGGATGCAGGATGTAGGGATGTGGGATGCAGGATGTAGGGATGTGGGATGCAGGATGTAAGGATGAGGGATGCAGGAGGTATAAGGTAGGAAGTGGGATGCAGAATGTAGGGATGTGGGATGCAGGATGTAGGGATGAGGGATGAAAGTTGTGGGCTGCAGAAAGAAGGATGCAGGATGAGGAATGTGTCCAGTGGCCAAGTGGGAAAATCAGAGTGGAGCAGGGAGATGCTGCCTTGGATTGGGAAAGCCTTCTCAGATCCTCCAGTGCAGCCTCCAGCCCAAGGCCACCAAATCGTGTCCCAAGTGCCATGGCCACACAGCTCTTGAACTCCTCCAGGGATGATGATTCCACCACCTCCTGTCCAACAATGCCATGCCATGCCATGCCATACTGTATCATGCCCTACCATGCCCTACCATGCCCTACCATGCCCTACATGCCACACCATGCCCATACCACGTCCTACCATGCCTTACCATGCCCTACATGCCACACCATGTCCATACCATGTCCTACCATGCCATACCATGCTATACCACACCCTACCATGCCATACCATGCCATACCATGCCCTACATGCCACACCATGTCCATACCATGCCCTACCATGCCATGCCATGCTGTACCATGCATTACCAAGCCCTACCATGCCCTACCATGCCCTACTACTATGCCCTACCACTATGCCCTACCATGCATACCAAGCCCTACCATGCCATACCATGCTATACCATGCTATACCACGCCATACCAAGCCCTACCATGCCCTATCATGCCACACCATGCCCTACCATGCCACACCATGCCCTACCATACCCTACCATGCCACACCATGCCACACCATGCCCTACCATGCCCTACCATGCCACACCATGCCCTACCATTCCATACCATGCCACACCATGCCCTACCATTCCATACCATGCCACACCATGCCCTACCATGCCATACCATGCCCTACCATACCCTACCATGCCACACCATGCCACACCATGCCCTACCATGCCCTACCATGCCCTACCATGCCCTACCATACCCTACCATGCCACACCATGCCCTACCATGCCATACCATGCCCTACCATACCCTACCACGCCACACCATGCCCTACCATGCCACACCATGCCCTACCATACCCTACCATGCCACACCATGCCCTACCATGCCCTACCATACCCTACCATGCCACACCATGCCATACCATGCCCTACCATACCCTACCATGCCACACCATGACCCACCATGCCCTCCCCATGCCACGCACAGCTCTGGTAGCGCCAGCTCTTTGTGCCCACGCCATCACGTGGGGTTCCTTTGTTCACAGCTGTGGGCAGGTTCCCCCCCTCCCTCCCTCCCTCCCTGCCTGCCTGCCCACGGGTCCCGGCTCCGAGCGGCCGCCGAGGAGCAAATCAGCAGCGTTTGCATATTCAGAGCAGGTGGGGCCCATATGCCCGAGATGCACCAGACAAAATTAGCCACCATCATCATAATCAAGTTGCCGTTGTGCTGAGGGGGGGTCTGGGGGGTGGGGGGAGGGAGGGCCTGGCAGCCGAGGCTGGTTGGTAATTACGGAGCTCAGCCTGTGCACGGCAGGTTGGCCACAATTATGCCGAGCTCAGCAAGCCGCCGGTGCCGCTCGTCGCACAGCCACCCTCCGGCGCCCACCCGCCCTGCTGGGAGCGGCTCCCAGCCTCGGCTCCTTCCACATCACCCTTGGGAATGGGGAAGGGTGAGGCTGGGAAGGAGCTGTGAGCAGATCCTGGGCTGCTGGCATCAGTTCTTTCGCCAGGTGGTTGGTGGCATCGTGGCTCGGGTGAGGCTCTGGCGGTGCCTGCCTGACTCCCTCTTCCCAGCTGCCTTCCTGCACCTTCCTTCTGCAGGCAAACTGAGAATGGGAAATTTCCTCTTCCCCCACCCTTGGACTACATCTGTGGTGTCCAAAGAGTCATTGGCCACTGGAATGGGCTGCCCGGGGAGGTGGTGGAGTCGCCGTCCCTGGAGCTGTTCAAGGCAGGACTGGATGTGGCACTTGGTGCCATGGTCTGGCCTTGAGCTCTGTGCTAAAGGGTTGGACTTGATGAGCTGTGAGGTCTCTTCCAACCTTGATGATGCTGTGAGACTGTGATCTCCAGTGGTGCCATCCTGGCAGCTCTGATGGTGCCATCAGCCCCTGGCTGCTCCCTCCTCCTGCGTGGAGAGCAACACAAAAGCTTTGCCAGGTTCATAGATGCACCGAACGGGTTGGGTTGGGAGGGACCTCAGACATCAGCCAGCTCCAAGCCCCCTCTGCCACAGGCAGGGACACCTCCACCAGCCCAGGTTGCTCAGGACCTCATCCAGCCTGGCCCTGAGCACCTTCAGGGAAGGGACATCCACAGCCTCCCTGAGCAGCCTGTGCCAGTGTCTCCCCACCCTCACTGGCAGGAATTTCTTCCCAATCCCCAGTCTCAATCTCCCCTCCTCGAGTTTCAAGCCCTTCTCCCTCCTGCTATTACTACCAGGAGCTCTGCTGCTCCAGCTTTCCCCAAATCCATTCCTGTTTTCCTCCCAGGACCTTCCCTTTCCCATCCTCCTCCACTCACCAGGCTCTGTTATCTCCCACGCAGCCGCCGCGGGGCTGGGAAGGGAGGCGGTGGCAGGAGGTGACACTCGAGATTCATCTCCAGCCACTAGTGCTCGAGGGCTGGTGTCAGGCAGCGTTTCCCTGAAGGAGCCCTGGGGAAGGAATGGGAATGGGAATGGGAACGGGAACGGGAACGGGAACGGGAAGGAGCTGAAGGGAGATGCTCTGCGGCACAGCCAGGGGCAGTCCCTGCGCCGTGGCTTCGGGAAGCGGTGGCAGCTCCGGGCACAGTCGGCATCGAGCATCGGCAGGATGCTGCCTGCCACCTTCTGACCCATATCCAGTGCGGGAGGGAGGAGGGAAATAAATAGGTTTTCCCTTTTAAATAGGCTGGGAGCTGCCCCACTTCAATCCAGAGGGATGCTCCTGTTCCCCCAGGCTGGCTCAGTGCCAGGTTGCCCAGTGACCAAGGTTATACCCCTATGGATCAGCTATAAAGGAGCTGAAGACATGGAAGTCACAGCTCTGCTTTCCCCAGCATCTCTCCTCCTTCCCTTCTGTCCTGTGCCGTGTTTGTAGGTCAGGATGTTCCATTTCCCCTCCAGCTCCAAGGAAAATGCAGCCCCAAAGGAGGATTTTTCCAGGCAGGAAGGGTTGTGGACATACTCAGCATCCCAGCATCTTCCTGCCTGTCACTTCCCAGCTCAGTTAGCAGAAGGCAGCACCAAACCAGCACAGAAACAGCTCTGGCTACTGGAGGGGTGCTCCACTCCACACTGGAGCCAGCCATGGGCTGGTGTGCTCCAAACTGGAGGCTCTATCAGCAGATGGTGGCAAAGGATCAGTTCAGCTCATTTCTCCTGAGGCATCTCCCAAAATCCAGCCCCAAAATCCACTTTCTGCAGGATGGGGCAGCACAAAGCCTTTGGGGATGGAGTGTGGGAGCAACTCCAGAGTGCAAAGGGGATTTAGGGGCCCTGAAGATGCAGGTCAGCTGCTGGAAGAGTGCTTGGGGTCAGTCCTTGGGTGCTCAGTGAGTCAGTTAAGGGATTTACTGGATCTTTCCTGGACTGGTTTCACCTCCAGGCAGCAGGGCAGGACAGGATTGATTCCCCCAGCCCTCAGTGTCTGATCCACATCAAGAGGCTTTCACTCCTATCCATGTGGGAACAGTGGTGGCAGCATCCAGCTCCACTGACCAGTTTCTGTGCAGCTGGAGCTGCTGAAGCCGACCCAAGCAGCCCATCTTGGCCCAATTTCCCACCCACACAGTCCCACTGCTTCAGTCCAGCTTTGGGTACAGCGAAAAGAGCTCTGCAGGGAGCTGGATTTGTGCCTGGTCCCTTCTTGCCCCAACTCACTCAGCAGGGAGGAGTTGTCCCTCCTCAGGATCTTCCAGATCAAAGTCAATCAGGGTCACTGCTGTGCCCTGCACCATCACCAATCCTCCTTTGCCTTCCTTCCTTCCCAAACATGAAGGTTTCCTTGCTCCATCCCTTCACTTAAATCCTCTGCTTTGGATCCTGAGATGCTTGAGGGAGCTTCCAGGGGCTTTGGTGGGCTCAGGGCAGACCCAAACTCCCTCCATGTCCAGGGTGCCAGCATCTTCAGCAGCAGGAAGAGAAAATATCCTTTGCTGGAGCTCTGGAGAAGTAAATAACAGCACAGGAGGTTGCAGCTCAGCACAAGGGGGAACTTCTTGCCTGGAAGGCTCCCAGAGCACTGGAACAGGCTCCTCAGAGAGGTTGTGGAGTCTCCTTCTGTGGAGCCTTTGCAGGCCTGTCTGGATGTGTTCTGTGTGCCCTGAGCTGGTTTGTGTGGTCCTGCTCTGGTAGGGGGGGGTTGGACTCGAGCTCCTTGGGTCCCTTCCAACCCCTGACTACATCCTGTGAGCCTGGGGGAGAGATTTTGGCTGTTTTAATTGACAGAGGAGTTGGACCATGAGCAAAACCCTCTGTGCACTGCATCAGCAGCTTCTTGCCACCCCCTTTTCCAGCTCCTCAGAGCTGGACTGGGAGCAGAGTGGCTTGGGAAGGTCTGGGAAAAGCAACAGGATTCAAACAAAGGTGGAAATGGGAAGATTCAGGCTGGATGTTAGGAAGAAGTTCTTCAGCATGAATCATAGAATCACAGAGTCAAGTAGGTTGGGAGAGAGCTCCAAGCTCAAACTGCCCAACCCAGCCCCCAGCCCTGCCCAGCCACCAGACCATGGCACTCAGTGCCCCAGCCAGGCTTGGCTGCAACACCTCCAGCCACAGCCACTCCACCACCTCCCTGGGCAGCCCATTCCAGTGCCAATCACTCTCTCTGCCAGCAACTTCCTAACAACATCCAGCCTCAACCTGCCCTGCCACAGCTTCAGCCTGGGGCCCCTTCTTCTGTTGCTGGCTGCCTGGCAGCAGAGCCCAACCCCACCTGGCTACAGCCTCCCTGCAGGCAGCTGCAGGCAGCAATCAGCTCTGCCCTGAGCCTCCTCTGCTGCAGGCTGCACCCCCCCAGCTCCCTCAGCCTCTCCTCACAGGGCTCTGCTCCAGGCCCCTCCCCAGCCTTGCTGCCCTTCTCCAAACACCTTCCAGCACCTCAACATCTCTCTGCAATGGAGGAGCCCAGAACTGGACACAGCACTGCAGGGGTGGCCTGAGCAGTGCTGAGCACAGGGGCACAAGAACCTCCCTTGTCCTGCTGCCCACACTGCTCCTGAGCCAGCCCAGGATGCCATTGGCTCTGCTGCCCACTTGGGCACACTGCTGCCTCCTACCTGGAGGGGGCTGTCCAGAGAGGTGGTGGAAGCCTCATCCCTGGAGGTGTTTAAAGCCAGGCTGGATGAGGCTATGGGCAACCTGATCTAGCATGAGGTGTCCCTGCCATGGCCAGGGAGGTTGGAACTGGCTGATCCTTGTGGTCCCTTCCAACCCTGACTGATTCTAGGATTCCCCCACTTGTTTGCTTCAAAAGCTTTAGGTCTTTTAAAGGAGAGGAAAAAAAAACCCAAACCTTGAGGGCTGTGAACAGGACCTCTTGGGAACAGAGCAGCTTTGGATTCCACAGACTCAGGATGGAAGGGAGCTCAAAGCTGACTGCAGTTGCAACCACCTGCCACAGGCAGGGACACCTCCCACTAGAACAGGTCGCTCAAGGGCTCATCTAACCTGGCCTCGAACACCTCCAGGGAGGTTGTGGAGCACAGAAGCACCCAATGTGATCAAAGATCACATCGGGTGCTTCTGTGCTCCACAACCTCCCTGAGCAACCTGTGCCAGTTGATCCCAGCCTGTGCTTCTGTGCTCCACAACCTCCCTGGGCAACCTGTGCCAGTTGATCCCATCCTGTGCTTCTCTGCTCCACAACCTCCCTGGGCAACCTGTGCCAGTTGATCCCATCCTGTGCTTCTCTGCTCCACAACCTCCCTGGGCAACCTGTGCCAGTTGATCCCATCCTGTGCTTCTGTGCTCCACAACCTCCCTGGGCAACCTGTGCCAGTTGATCCCATTCTGTGCTCCACAACCTCCCTGGGCAACCTGTGCCAGTTGATCCCATCCTGTGCTTCTGTGCTCCACAACCTCTCTGGGCAACCTGTGCCAGTTGATCCCATCCTGTGCTTCTGTGCTCCACAACCTCCCTGGGCAACCTGTGCCAGTTGATCCCATCCTGTGCTTCTGTGCTCCACAACCTCCCTGGGCAACCTGTGCCAGTTGATCCCATTTGGTGCTTCTGAGCTCCACAACCTCCCTCGGCAACCTGTGCCAGTTGATCCCATTCTGTGCTTCTCTGCTCCACAACCTCCTTGGGCAACCTGTGCCAGTTGATCCCATTTGGTGCTTCTGAGCTCCACAACCTCCCTGGGCAACCTGTGCCAGTTGATCCCATTTGGTGCTTCTCTGCTCCACAACCTCCTTGGGCAACCTGTGCCAGTTGATCCCATTTGGTGCTTCTGAGCTCCACAACCTCCCTGGGCAACCTGTGCCAGTTGATCCCATTGGGTGCTTCTCTGCTCCACAACCTCCCTGGGCAACCTGTGCCAGTTGATCCCATCCTGTGCTTCTGTGCTCCACAACCTCCCTGGGCAACCTGTGCCAGTTGATCCCATCCTGTGCTTCTCTGCTCCACAACCTCCCTGGGCAACCTGTGCCAGTTGATCCCATCCTGTGTTCCACAACCTCCCTGGCCAACCTGTGCCAGTTGATCCCATCCTGTGCTTCTGTGCTCCACAACCTCCCTGGCCAACCTGTGCCAGTTGATCCCATCCTGTGCTTCTGTGCTCCACAACCTCCCTGGGCAACCTGTGCCAGTTGATCCCATCCTGTGCTTCTGTGCTCCACAACCTCCCTGGCCAACCTGTGCCAGTTGATCCCAGCCTGTGCTTCTGTGCTCCACAACCTCCCTGGGCAACCTGTGCCAGTTGATCCCATTCTGTGCTCCACAACCTCCCTGGGCAACCTGTGCCAGTTGATCCCATCCTGTGCTTCTCTTCTCCACAACCTCCCTGGGCAACCTGTGCCAGTTGATCCCATTCTGTACTCCACAACCTCCCTGGGCAACCTGTGCCAGTTGGTCCCATTTGGTGCTTCTCTTCTCCACAACCTCCCTGGGCAACCTGTGCCAGTTGATCCCATTTGGTGCTTCTCTTCTCCACAACCTCCCTGGGCAACCTGTGCCAGTTGGTCCCATTTGGTGCTTCTCTTCTCCACAACCTCCCTGGGCAACCTGTGCCCAGTGCCCTGTGCCAGCCTCTCCCCATCCTCACTGCAAAGAGCTCTAAAAGAAGCAATGAGGAAACTCCCCCAAGCTGTTAGCTTTAAAACAGACTTCTCCCCACCCCACCCCAAAAAAAAAGCCAACCCCTTGAAGCTGCGCCCAGAACCCAAGCTGGGAACGTTCCCTACTCCCCCCCCCATCCCCCCCCCCCCAAGCTCCACAAAAGAGCTGGGGGCAGCCTCCGGCGCTGCGCCCCCGACGGGGCTGGAGGTTAGCAGCAACAATCCCGGCGATAAATCCCTGGATTTCTCCCAGCCCGGCTGTTGCCGAGCTGCAGGGAACAAGGCAAGGGATGGAGGAGAAGGGGAGGGGAGGGGAGAGGTGGGGGGGGTGGGGGTTGGGGAGGAGAAGGTGACCGCCGACTCCATAAATATTATTGGGGGCGACGGAGCTGCGCGGGGCCGTCGGGCGCAGACAAAGCCCCCATTGAGCTGCCGGCGGAGGCGAGACGGCGCAGCTGCCGCGGGGAGCCGGGACGGGGGTCAAGGTCAGAGGTGGCCTCTGCCTGTATTATTCCCCCCCCCCCCCCCCGACTCCCCCTTCTACAGCCCTCACCCCACCTCCTTCCTCTACCACCATCCCCACCCCCCCCCCCCCTTCCTCATCCAGCCCCTTTCGCCGTGCCCAGAAGAGGAATAAAGTTCCCTGCCTGCCCCTCGGTGCTGGCTGTGCAGGGTGCCAGGAGGGGAAGGTGTCCAGAGTGTGTCCAGAGTGTGTCCAGAAGGTGTCCAGAGCAGGGCAGCAAGGCTGGGGAGGGGCCTGGAGCACAGCCCTGGGAGGAGAGGCTGAGGGAGCTGGGGGGGTGCAGCCTGCAGCAGAGGAGGCTGAGGGCAGAGCTGATTGCTGCCTGCAGCTGCCTGCAGGGAGGCTGTAGCCAGGTGGGGTTGGGCTCTGCTGCCAGGCAGCCAGGGCCAGAAGAAGGGGCCCCAGGCTGAAGCTGTGGCAGGGCAGGTTGAGGCTGGATGTTGTTAGGAAGTTGCTGTCAGAGAGAGTGATTGGCACTGGAATGGGCTGCCCAGGGAGGTGGTGGAGTGGCTGTGGCTGGAGGTGTTGCAGCCAAGCCTGGCTGGGGCACTGAGTGCCATGGTCTGGTGGCTGGGCAGGGCTGGGGGCTGGGTTGGGCTGTTGGAGCTTGGAGCTCTCTGCCAACCTGCCTGGTTCTATGATTCTGTGATTCTAAGGTGGTGATGGTGAGAAGAGAAACTGAGGCACTGAGGGAGAGCTCCAAGCTGCATCTGCTCCCAGGGGGTGATGCTGATGTCTGCATCCCTTGGGATACAGGTAAAGGGTCACAGAATCCCAGTGTGGAGAGTTTGGAAGGGACCTCTGGAGATCACCCAACCCAATCCACCTGCTCCAGCAGGGCACCCACAGCAGCTTGCCCAGGAGCATAATGCCCAGGGGGTGGTTGGAAGCTCTGCAGAGAAGGAGACTCCACAGCCTCTCTGGGCAGCCTGCTCCAGGCCTCCAGCACCCTCACACCAAACAAGTTTCTGTCCTGCTCAGCTGGCACCTCCTGGCTTCCAGTTTGTGCCCCTTGCCTCTTGTGCTGTCCCTGGGCATCACTGAGCAGAGCCTGGCCCCAGCCTCTTGTCCCTCACAGCTCCTTTATCTCTTGCTGAGCATTGCTCAGCTCCCCTCTGGGGCTGCTCTCCTGCAGGCTCTCAACCTTTGGCTCCTCACAGAGCTGCTCCAGGCCCCTCAGCAGCTTTGCAGCCTCCTCTGGACTCTCTCCAGTGGTTCTCTGATCTCTTGAACTGAGGAGCCTGGAAATGGACCCAGGAGGCCAGATGTAGCCTCCCTAGAGCAGACCAGAGTGGAAGGAGAACCTCCCTTGACCTGCTGGCCACACTCTTCCCCATGCCTGGAGTGCCACAGAGGTGACATCCCTGGCTCTGTGCTGGAGCAAACCCAGGGAGCCTGTGCCCACCCCACCCTGCCCCACCCCACATTCCCACTGGGCCATAAGTTCCTCCACACAGATGGAGAACTTTCAGCTGCTTGTGGCAACTGCTGCCAAGGAAGTCACCCCCCAAGCTCCCCCCCAGCTCAGCCCCAGGGCTGGGGGTTCAATCCTGCTGCCACACAGACTTTTAGCCTGGTTTAGTCCTTCTTAAGCACTGCCTTAGCAACCCTTGTTTCCATGGCAAAGAGCAGCAACCTCCAGCCTGATGCTGAGCTTTGCCTTAAACCCTTAAGTCAGCTCCTTTTAGTTGGGTGCTGGCCCCATGGAGCAGACCCTCAGCACCCATGGGGGCTGCCCATGCTTGGGGTGGACCATGGTGTGCTCCTCCCAGGCTGCAGGCCCAGGGGCTGTGAGCTTTCCTTTGCCTCCCCACACCTCCAAACCTTCATCAACTCAAACAAATCAAGCCAGGAGCAGCTGTGGAGCTGTTGGAGGGGAGCAGAGCCCTGCAGAGGGACCTGGCCAGGCTGCGTGGGTGGGCAGAGGCCAAGGGGGGGAGACTGAACAAGGCCAAGGGCAGAGTTCTGCACTTTGGCCACAACAACCCCAAGCAGCACTACAGGCTGGGGCCAGAGGGGCTGAGAGCAGGCAGGCAGAGAGGGCCCTGGGGGTGGTGGGAGAGAGGAGCTGCAGAGGAGCCAGCAGTGCCCAGGTGGGCAGCAGAGCCAATGGCAGCCTGGGCTGGCTCAGGAGCAGTGTGGGCAGCAGGACAAGGGAGGTTCTTGTGCCCCTGTGCTCAGCACTGCTCAGGCCACCCCTGCAGTGCTGTGTCCAGTTCTGGGCTCCTCCATTGCAGAGAGCTGTTGAGGTGCTGGAAGGTGGAGAAGGGCAGCAAGGCTGGGGAGGGGCCTGGAGCACAGCCCTGTGAGGAGAGGCTGAGGGAGCTGGGGGGGTGCAGCCTGCAGCAGAGGAGGCTGAGGGCAGAGCTGATTGCTGCCTGCAGCTGCCTGCAGGGAGGCTGTAGCCAGGTGGGGTTGGGCTCTGCTGCCAGGCAGCCAGGGCCAGAAGAAGGGGCCCCAGGCTGAAGCTGTGGCAGGGCAGGTTGAGGCTGGATGTTGTTAGGAAGTTGCTGGCAGAGAGAGTGATTGGCACTGGAATGGGCTGCCCAGGGAGGTGGTGGAGTGGCTGTGGCTGGAGGTGTTGCAGCCAAGCCTGGCTGGGGCACTGAGTGCCATGGTCTGGTGGCTGGGCAGGGCTGGGGGCTGGGTTGGGCAGTTTGAGCTTGGAGCTCTCTGCCAACCTGCCTGATTCTGTGACTCTATGTGCAGGACCCCCGGGGGCAGAGCTGGGTGCTGCAGTACCAAAGCAAACGAGGAGTGGGTGCTTGAGCCCAGAGTGGGGGCAGTGGCAGGACACAGCTGCCCTCCTGCAGCCTGGCTGCACCAGAGGGGCCTGAGGGTCACTTCAGCATGGGGACTGCTGCAGAAAACCCAAAGGGAAAGAGATTTTGCTGCTTTAGTTCTCAACACTCAGTGAGTCAAACCCAGCAACGGCTTGGAGGAACTGGCAGGCTCCTGGGGCAGACCTTCCACTGCAACATTCCCTCCTGGAACTACTCAGGGTCCTCATTTTCCACCCTAGAGCCCCAGGTGAGCATTCCTGTGGGTGCAGAACCCCTGATAGCTGTGGCCTCTGTGTGTGGGGGTGGGGGAGGTTTGCTCATCTCCATCTGCCCAGGAGCAGAAGGGAATCTCTCCTTTGTGCCAGGCTTTGCTTTTGCTGCAGTGCTGACCAACCCTTGCAGCACTTTGTGCCCTGAAGGAGCCTTTAAACCTCCCAGATCTGACAGCTCTGCTTCTTTCCAAGCCTTCACCAGCCCTGATCTATTGGCTCCTGTTGGCTGAACCCAGCTCTGAACCCCCAAAGCCCAACCAGAACTGGGGAGAACACCAAAACCAAACCCCCATCTGCAGCCTGCATCTGCTCTTGAGCTGACTTGATGAGGGAGGGGGTTGTGACTTCTCCTCATTCAAAGGGTCCCCTCCCCGTGCTGGGCTTCCTGGGAAAGGCTGGAAAAGCTGGAAAACCTCATGGCATTGCCAGCTCCTGAGATTTCCAAGCCTCCAGACCATGTGGCTGTTCCAGGAGTGGTTTTTTTCCCAGCCCTTAGCATCCCTCTTTGTGGTGGAAGAAGCTGGAGGAGGGGAGCAGAGCTAAGGGAAAGCCATGGGGCTGAATCATTCCAAGGTGTGGGAATGTTTGGCAACAGGATTGCTGGGGTCATCCTCATGCTGCTGCCATGTCCCTCCTCATCCCAGCCCCCCCATGGGGTTTGGTGCTTAGGGAGCACCATTTGTGGTACAGAAAGACCCAGGCCAGGTGCCCATAGGGCAAAGCCTGCCCTGGGACGTGGCCAGGACAAGGCTGGTGGTGCTGAGGGGCATCCATGGACCTCCACTTGTGACAGATCCCATGGATTTTCCAGCTCAAATCTCTGTCCCTGAGGTTATTTCAAGCCACTCAATGTCCCTGTAGCTCTTTTTGGAGAGTGGAGAGATCTTGGGGGGGGGGGAGGGGGTGAGGGGGAGGGAAGGGCACTGGACCCCCTGCTCAGGACCAGCATCTCTGGCACTGGGCACCTACTGAGCCAGGCTCATTTGTGAGGAGGGAATGAGCTCAAAACCTTCCTGAATCTGGAATTGAAAGGGATGAAGGGGGGAGAAAAGTGCTCCCAGCCCCCTCCTCCCTTTCCAACCCCCCCCCCCACCCCCCCAAACCAGGCTCAGCTTTTCCCATGCACACACAGAGACTGCTGGAGAAGAGCTGAAATTAATCCCTATGGAAATGTATTGAAATGAATTCCCTGCCTGGACACTCAAGCTGTTCCCAGCCTGGTGAGGGCAGGGCAGCAGGGGGAAGAGGAGGAGGAGGAGGAGAAGATGCTGCAGACCATCCCCACCCCCCCACCTTGAGCACCCCAATTCCCTCTTTACAGCCACAGAATCACAGAAGCAATTTGGTTGGAAGAGACCTTTTAGGATCCTGGAGTCTAACTCTTGACCCAGCACTGCCAGGTCACCTTTAAACCATGTCCCACATCTTCATGGCTTTGAAACCACTCCAGGGATAGGAACTCCCCCTCTGACCTTGGGCTAACTCTCAGGGAGGGGGGGGGGGAAGAAATTCTTCCTCATGTCCACCTCATGGAGGTTATTCTCTTCCCTCCCCCTCCCACCCCAAAAGGTGTTGAGGCCACAAATTGTCCCAAAGCTCCTGGTTTAGTCCCAAGGCTCCTGGTTTAGTCCCAGAGCTCCTGGTTTAGTCCCAAAGCTCCTGGTTTAGTCCCAGAGCTCCTGGTTTAGTCCCAAACTGGAGCAGGGAGAAGATGCTGGTGGCTCTTGGTGAGGGAGGGAGAAGGTATCCAGATCAGGTGGCACAACCCTTGGTCAGTTCATGGGGGGGCAAAGAGGAACTGGCTGTGTGCTCAGGTACATGAGAGCTGCTGGAGCTTCCTGCCCAAAGCCCCCCCCTGGATTAGCAGTGAAGTTCACCCTGTGTATGGCAAGGGGGTGGGGGGGGGTGGGGGGTGCAGCCCTTCCCCTTCTCTTTGCTCTGGAAGAGCTGCCAAGATCCTTACCCCAGCCCTGGTTGTCTCTGTGCCAAGCACTGCTGGCCTCGAGTGGTCTCACCCCATGAGATAGGGCAGGTTGGGGGCAGGCAGGGCCCCTCCTTGGCTGCAGAGAGGCAGAGAAAGCAGCACAGTGAACCCCAAGCTCCTGGGAAGTGTGGGCAGCCCCCATTTGTGCCCCTGATCCCAGAAGGAAGCAAAGCAGCTGGCTCCAGAGAGGGGGGATCTGAGGCATCTGCATCCCCTGGACAAGGCTCCTTTGAGCTGGGACACAGATGGGGCATTGTCAGCACCCGAGAGGGGAGAGGGGGACCTGGGGAGAGGCTTTGACATGGGATTGTGGTGGGAAAGGCTGAGTTTGCAGGGACCCTCCCTCACTGAGCACCCTCCCTGTGTCCCAGCAGCTTTGCAGCATCCCAGAGGAAGAGAAGCAGGGGACTGTGGAGTTGTTTTGGTTGGAAAAGATCAGATGAAGGTTGGGTTGGACACCAGGAACAATTTCTGCCCTCAAAAGGATTGTCCAAGCCTGGTCCAGGCTGCTCAGGGCAGTGATGGAGTCTTCATCCCTGAGGGGTGTCAGAGCTGTGGAGATGTGGTGCTGAGGGCCATGGGTTGGTGGTGCTGGGGTAAGGGTTGGAGTGGATGAGCTTCAAGGTCATAGAATCATGGAATCATTTAGGATGGCCAAGACCTGCTGCAGGCAGCAGCTAACACTGTGTGTGCCCACCCACAGGCATCACCAGAAGCTCATCAGGGGGTTGCTGACTGCACCCCACAGCTGAGGCATCCAGATCCATCCCCACCCCCCCCCCGACAAGAGACCAGCAGCAGCAAGGACAGGAGTGAGGAGGTGCCATCGTGTTCCACTGTCACCAGGCTGAGGCTGGGCTCACACCAGGTTCTTATGTTAACAGGTGACATGAGCAGACACCAGGAGGTGGCCAAGGAAGGCTGGAGAAGAGCCAAGGCTCAGGCTGAAGAGTGGGAAGGATCCATGCAAGTGCTGCTGCCATCCCCAGGGTAAGGGCTTGCTCCTCCTTGCCTGTGTGAGCAGCCCCAAAGCTGAAGCCAGAAGTGCCTATGAGGTCCCACCTGGGGTCCCCTCATACCTTGATGCCAGACATGGTGCACTGACCAGGAGGTGACATCTCAGGAAGCTGAAGGACACAGATCTGCTGTCACCAAGCCCAAAACGTTGGGAGAATGAAATCTGCAGCTCTTGGAGAGGGGAGGTCCCAGAGCCCCAGCATGGCTCCAGCATCCCCAGCATGGATGACCCCAAAGCATCCAAGTCCAGTCTGAGCCACAGCAGCAGCTTGCCCAGGGGCACAATGCCCAGGGGGGGGTTGGAAGCTCTGCACAGAAGGAGACTCCACAACCTCTTTGGGCAGCCTGCTCCAGGCCTCCAGCACCCTCACACCAAGCTGGGTTCTCCTCCTGTTCAGGTGGCACCTCCTGGCTTCCAGCTTGTGCCCCTTGCCTCTTGTGCAACCTGGGCACCACTGAGCACAGTCTGGCCCCAGCCTCTTGTCCCTCACAGCTCCTTTAGCTCTTGCTGAGCATTGCTCAGCTCCCCTCTGGGACTGCTCCCCCCCAGCCTCAACCCCAGGTCCCTCAGCCTTTAGTCACAGAAGTTCCTGCCCCTTCACTTTCCACCCCATGCATTAAAGCTGTTGCAAGCCCCCAGCCGTGTCCTGCTTGGTCTCCCTCACACCACTCTTGTCTGAGCAGAGCTGTGACCCTTTTTCTTGCAGGACCCCCCCTCAGCTCCCTGCCTGAGCTGCTCTCTGGGCTGTTCCCTTCCCAGCAGGTCTTGCCTCTACCTCCCCAGCCCTCTGCTGCCCTGCCATGGGAGGTGAGGAGCGACCCGAGGGGTCCCAGCCCTGGAGGGGACAATGTCCTGTCCCGTTTTCAGGCGGGGAGGAGGCAGGAGCAGCCCAGGTTGAGGGTAGGACAGGTTGGGGAAGGAGAGGCTGAGGAGGGACAAACACTCACTGAGCACCACCAGCTCCCAGGGCGTTAACTGCCGGCTCCAGCCCCGGGCTGGTGCCGCTGGCTCTGGAGCTCACTTCCAGCCCCACGGATCTCATTTTCCCATCTGTTAAGTCCAAATTCAAGGGAAAAGCAGAGCCTGGAGACCTGCAGCTCCAGGAACAGAGCGGGGGTTGGGTACCACGCACAGTGCCACCACCGAGGTTGGCGACTCCAGCTGCTCCCTGGCACGTCGGGACCGCGGAGCTGGCGTTGGGTGCGCTTGGGGCTGCCAAGGCTTTGAGTCTCCTGCCCGGGCAGGGCTGCGAGGTCCCACCGCTGGCTTCTGGCAAAGCAGTTAAGCACAGGGTGGGCGACGTGGGGACCTGAGCAGACATCAGGAAGACATTCACACCAAACTTCCCCCCCCCTCCCCCCCCGCCCCAAGCCCCTCCAGCTTCCAAAAGCCCTCCGAGCACACTCTCGCTCCCCCTTCCCCCCCTCCAGCGACCCAGACGGCCAAATATTGAGCTATACATTAAATCACCCCGGGAAAAAAGGGGGCTGGGAGGGGTGTGTAGGGGATGGGATGCTGGGGTGCGTGTTGGGGGGGGGGGGGGGGGGGGGGGGAGCGGGAAGAGTTGGAGCAGGTCGAAGGGAACGTGGCAGTTTGTTATGCTAACCGAGGGGGGCTCCGCTCAGGGGACATGTCGGAGAGGTCTGAAGAGCAAGGAGTTCACAGGCCCTCTCCTTTTGTCATGCTAAAAGTGCAACACAGAAAATATACACAGGCAGCTGCTCAATGGAGGGTGAAATACAAGGGATTGCTCCGGCAGCCCTGGGTAATGCGATGCAGCCCGGACAATGCCCCCCGCCGCCGCCGCCGCCTTTGTGCGAAGTGGGAAACTTCGGGGCCGGAGGGGGGGGGTGGGGGAGGATGGGGATGAGGATGGGGATCGGGCACAGTTGGGCTCCCAGAGTGCCAGCTCTCACCACCCACCCCACCCCCAGCATCACCCAGAGGTAGGCAAGACCCCCAAATCTACCCCTAGCTATGGTACCCAGAAGGTTCTCCCCGTCCCAGCGGCAGGATGGGTTTGGGGTTGGTTGTCCTGGCATGGGCTCCGCCTCGCTGGGTACTGAGTGGATGCCAAGCAGGCAGCCCTTCGAGGAAAGGTGCCCGCGGTGAGTGTGGGCATCATGCTGGGCCTGGCATCTCGTCACTGGGTGAGGGGCTGGGACACTTAGGTTAACTCCCTGACTTTGCAGCAGCGACGCCGCCGGCTGCGGGAGCTGCTTTTGCTGATGCTAATTCGGGCACTCGGCAGCAGCGGTGTAAAATCAGCCCTCAAAGGGGCTTTTGTGTCCTGGGGGAGGGCAGCCGGGCTAGGGGGGGGGTGGGGGGGGTGTGCTCTAAGCATCCATCTTCCATCTTTCCCTCCTTTTTTTTGTGTCTGAAAGCTGGCGCTGTGGGGGCTGTGAGGGTCCTGGGGCTGTGCATTCGTTCCAGAGCCACCAGTTCGTGCAGACCCTGCAGTCAGTGCTGCCTCCCACTGCAAGAGCTTGGGGGGACACCAGGACATGGGCAGTGCCCGACTAGGAAAGTAGGATGGTGCCCTGGATTGCCTCCTAGCCGGGGAGCAGCTGGCAGCCAGGACTGGGTCACCCTAGGGGAGCCAAGGGAGATTTTTGGCATCCAGACCCCCTGAGTTCTTCCCACCGTTGGCTGAGGGACTGCCGGGGAATAAGGGGAGCTGTACCCTCAAGCTGCCCTAGGGGTGCCTGGGATGGGGAGAGGGATGTTACATCGTCCAGGTCTGGGTACCCCAGCCCCGGGGGACGCTCGGGGAGCGGGCAGAAGCGACATCTAGTGGGAAGCCATCCTGTCGCCTGGGAGATCGATATCCATGGCAACCCCTCGGGGCCACCGACGCCCTGCATGGACCAGGGGCACCTACCAGCATCCCTGGAGCTCTCCATCAAAGTGTGTGAGTGCTCCTGGCAGGGCCCTGCTGTCACAGCACTAAACGACTCGGAGCTCAGCCAAGGTGCTTGCCGATGCCCATGGTGATGCAGGTGCTGGTGCTGTGGTGGACTCCGGAGCTCTTTACCCACCATCACTCAGGGGGACCTGCCCTGACCTCGGCCACTTTCAGCTCCTCCAGGTGCTCACAGGAAGGTGCAGCTGGGCAGCAACATGAGGGAAATCAATGACTCATGACCGGTTTGGGCAGGAAGGGACCTTCAAAACTCATCCAGTCCAACCCCCCTGCAGTCAGCAGGGACATCCCCAAGCAGAGCAGGTTGCTCAGAGGCCCAAACAACCTGATAGAGATAGGGCATCCCCCACCTCTCTGAGCAACCTGGGCCAGGCTCTCAACACCCTCTCAGTGAAGAATTTCTAGATTGGAGATGAGGAGAAATTTCCTTCCCCCAAAGGGTTACAAAGGCCTGGCCCAGGGCAGCTGTGGAGTCCCCATCCCTGGATCGCCTACACACAGCTCGGCAGCAGCTCTGGGACCACAGTACCACAGTACCACAGTACCACAGTGTCACAGTGTCACAGCATCACAGTACCACAGTATCATCAGGGTTGGAAGAGACCTCACAGCTCATCAAGTCCAACCCTTTAGCACAGAGCTCAAGGCCAGACCATGGCACCAAGTGCCACGTCCAGTCCTGCCTTGAACAGCTCCAGGGACGGCGACTCCACCACCTCCCCGGGCAGCCCATTCCAGTGGCCAATGACTCTCTCAGGGAAGAACTTTCTCCTCACCTCCAGCCTAAATCTCCCCTGGCACAGCCTGAGGCTGTGTCCTCTTGTTCTGGTGCTGGCCACCTGAGAGAAGAGAGCAACCTCCTCCTGGCCACAACCTCTCCTCAGGTAGTTGCAGACAGCAATGAGGTCTCCCCTGAGCCTCCTCTTCTCCAGGCTAACCAATCCCAGCTCCCTCAGCCTCTCCTCGTAGGGCTGTGCTCAAGGCCTCTCCCCAGCCTCGTTGCCCTTCTCTGGACATGCTCAAGCATCTCAATGTCCCTCCTAAACTGGGGGGCCCAGAACTGAACACAGCACTCAAGGTGTGGTCTAAGCAGTGCAGAGTACAGGGGCAGAATGACCTCCCTGCTCCTGCTGGCCACACCATTGCTGATGCAGGCCAGGATGCCACTGGCTCTCTTGGCCACCTGGGCACACTGCTGGCTCATGTTCAGGCAGGTATCAATCAGCACCCCTAGATCCCTCTCTGGCTGGCTGCTCTCAGCCACTCTGACCCCAGCCTGTATCTCTGCATGGGGTTGCTGTGGCCAAAGTGCAGCACCCTGCACTTGGAGCTATTGAACTCCATCCCCTTGGGCTCTGCCCATCTGTGCAGGCAGTCAAGGTCCTGCTGCAGAGCCCTTCTGCCCTCCAACCCAGCCACATCTGCCCCCAGCTTGGTGTCATCTGCACACTTGCTGATGACTGCCTCCATGCCCTCATCCAGATCATCTATGAAGATGTCCCTGAGGGACACCACTAGTGACAGCTGCCAGCTGGATGTGGCATCATTCACCACCACTCTCTGGGCTCAGCCCTCCAGCCAGGTCCTAACCCAGCACAGAGTGTTGCCACCCAAGCCGCGGGCTGACAGCTTAGCCAGCAGTGTGCTGCTGGGGACTCGAACCCACGACCCCAGCCCCTGCCGGGACCGCAGCTCCCAGGAGGCAGCGCCCGCGGAACCCGCCGCCGAGGAGCATCCGCCCCCGCCCAGCGCCGCCTCGCTATTGGTTGAGCAGCTGTCAATCTAAGCGAGAGCGGGCGCGGATTGGCCGAGGCGGAGCGGGGGCGGTGGGCAGGCTTCCTGCGGCCGCCTTTGCGCTGACCCCGGCATGGTGCGTGCGGGCTGGGGGTGCATGCCCGGGGGGTGTAGGTGCGGGGGTCCCTGCTCAGGGATGCTTCATGTCCGCGGGGGGCTTTATGCCCGGGGGGTCCTAGGGGTGGCCATATCCGCAGTCTGCATGTCACAGTCGGGGGTGCGTGCCCAGGAGAGTCCATACCCGAGGTGTCCCAGGGGGTGCATGAACAGAGGGCACATGCCCAGGAAGGAGGGTGCATAGCCGAGGGTCTGTGCCCGCGGGGTTCGAGCAGGGCGCTTGTTCGGGGGGGGCATGAACAGAGGGCACATGCCCAGGAAGGAGGGTGCATAGCCGAGGGTCTGTGCCCGCGGGGTTCGAGCAGGGCGCTTGTTCGGGGGGTGCATGAACAGAGGGCACATGCCCAGGAAGGAGGGTGCATAGCCGAGGGTCTGTGCCCGCGGGGTTCGAGCAGGGTGCTTGTTCGGGGGGGGCATGAACAGAGGGCACATGCCCAGGAAGGAGGGTGCATAGCCGAGGGTCTGTGCCCGCGGGGTTCGAGCAGGGTGCTTGTTCGGGGGGGGCATGAACAGAGGGCACATGCCCAGGAAGGAGGGTGCATAGCCGAGGGTCTGTGCCCGCGGGGTTCGAGCAGGGTGCTTGTTCGGGGAGGGCACGAACAGAGGGCACATGCCCAGGGCGCTTGTTCGAGGGTTCCATGTCTGGGATGCCCCAAGGAGACGCATGCCCGAGGGGGTGCACGCCTGAAGGGTCCATGCCCGGCGTGTCGCCCGGGGGGGGGGTTCATGCCCAGCACGTCCCGGGAGGTTGCACACCTTGAGGGATCCTTCCCTGACTGTCCCACGGCAGTGAGAGGGGCTGGGGAGGGTAGCAGGCAGCCCCAGTGTTGCAGGATGGTGGAGGGAAGGGGCTCGCCCCAGCTCCCTTTACCCTGGCTGTGAGGGGCTGGGTGCCAGGGTGGCCCCCTGCGGGTGTGCCCTCGCAGGCGGTGATGGGCGTGCAGGTGGTGGTGAGCCTGCTGGCAGCCAGCCTGATGCAGAAGATGGCCCCGCACTGCTCCTTCGCCCGCTGGCTGCTCTGCAACGGCAGGTACGGGGCTGGTCCCTCCCTCTTGGTGCCCGCGGGGGGCACTGGGCGCACCTGGCGCCGCTGATGCTCCCTGGCTCTCTTCCAGCCTCTACCGCTACAAGCACCCCTCGGACGAGGAGCTCTGTGCCCTGGCAGGGAAGCAGCGTCCAAGGAGCAAGCGGGACAGGTCAGCTCTGGTGGGCAGGAGGAGCTGCAGACCATCAACGCTTGGGTCTGGTGCCCTGGGAGGTCATCCTGGTGTGGCCCCTTGGGGCAGGGTGGCAGCGACAGCCTCAGGGCTGGTGCCGAGGAGCCCCAAACCTGGGACTTAACAGTGTCACAGTGTCACAGCATCACAGTATCACAGAGTCACAGTATCACAGTATCACAGAGTCACAGTATCACAGTATCACAGCATCACAGTATCATCAGGGCTGGAAGAGACCTCACAGCTCATCAAGTCCAACCCTTTAGCACAGAGCTCAAGGCCAGACCATGGCACCAAGTGCCACGTCCAGTCCTGCCTTGAACAGCTCCAGGGACGGCGACTCCACCACCTCCCCGGGCAGCCCATTCCAGTGGCCAATGACTCTCTCAGGGAAGAACTTTCTCCACACCTCCAGCCTAAATCTCCCCTGGCACAGCCTGAGGCTGTGTCCTCTTGTTCTGGTGCTGGCCACCTGAGAGAAGAGAGCAACCTCCTCCTGGCCACAGCCTCCCCTCAGGTAGTTGTAGACAGCAATAAGGTCTCCCCTGAGCCTCCTCTTCTCCAGGCTAACCAATCCCAGCTCCCCCAGCCTCTCCTCATAGGAACTGCCACCACTCAAGGGGCTTTTGGCACCACGGGGGCACAGAGCCAACCCTTTGCCTGCCACCCCGAGCTTGGCTTTGCCTTGCAGGAGGCTGAACGGTGTGACAGAGGACAAACCTCTCTCCGTGCCCCGGGACATCGACCTGCACCTGGACACCAGCCCCATCACCGCCGTGGATGCTCTTGGTGAACCCCCCCAGGCATCCCCGCTGCACGCAGGAGCCAGCACTGCCCTGGAGCCATGCCAGGGGTGCCCCACTGGTGCCCACAGCCTGGTGACCTGTGCCCTGTCGCCCCAGTGCTGCGCTACTTCCTGGACTACCAATGGTTCGTGGACTTCGCCGTCTACTCCACCGGCGTCTACCTCTTCACCGAGGGCTACTACTGCTTGGTGGACCCCCAGAAGGAGACCAACCTTGGGGTGCTCTGGTGCCTGCTGACGGTTGTCTTCTCCATGTATCCTTCTGCTGACTGCCAGGGTGTGTGGTGGGCAGGAGGAGCAATCTGCCCTCTGCTCAGCATCGTCATCGGTGCCGGCGCTGAGGGCACAGACCAGAGTTTGCTCAGCAGGTTTGCTGCTGACACCATCCAGCAGTGGATGGAGTCTGCCTTGACCTCTGCAAGGCCTCTGGCACCATCTCCCCTGAGATCCTGGGGAGCAAGCTCAGGAAGTGGGGGGGGGAAGAGCAGGCAGTGAGGTGGGTCAGGAACTGGCTGCAAGGCAGAGGTCAGAGAGTGGTGATCAGTGGTGCCAGGGCCAGCTGGGGAGCTGTGAGCAGTGGAGTCCCCCAGGGATCAGTGCTGGCTCTGAAGCTGTTCAGCATCTGCATCAGTGCCATTGCTGAGGGCACAGACAGACAGACAGAGTCTGCTCAGCAGGTTTGCTGCTGACAGCAAGCTGGGAGGCTTGGCTGAGAGAGCTGCAGGCTGTGAGGCCATCCAGAGAGGCCTGGAGAGACAGAGCTGGGCACAGGGAGCTGGGCACAGAGCCCTGGGCAGACAGAGCTGGGCACAGGGAGCTGGGCAGAGAGCCCTGGAGAGACAGAGCTGGGCACAGGGAGCTGAGCACAGAGCCCTGAGCAGACAGAGCTGGGCACAGGGAGCTGGGCACAGAGCCCTGGAGAGACAGAGCTGGGCACAGGGAGCTGGGCACAGAGCCCTGGGCAGACAGATCTGGGCACAGGGAGCTGGGCACAGAGCCCTGGAGGAGCAGAGCTGGGCACAGAGCCCTGGGCAGACAGATCTGGGCACAGGGAGCTGGGCACAGAGCCCTGAGCAGACAGATCTGGGCACAGAGCCCTGGAGGAGCAGAGCTGGGCACAGAGGAGCCAGCTGAGGTCCAACAAGGCCAAGTGCAGAGTCCTGCACCTGGGGAGGAGAACTAAACTGCAGCAGTGCAGGCTGGAGGTGACTGCTGGAGAGCAGCCCTGGGCAGAGGGAGCTGGGAGTGCTGGGGGAGAGCATCCATGGGCAGCAATGTGCCCTGGGGGCCAAGAGGCCAATGGGGTCCTGGGGGGCATTGAGCAGAGTGTGCCCAGCAGAGCCAGGGAGGTTCTCCTGCCCCTCTGCTCTGCCCTGCTGAGACCTCATCTTGAGCACTGCCTTCAGTTTGGGGCTCCCCCCAGTTGCAGAGGGACAGGAACTGCTGGAGAGAGTCCAAGGGAGAGCTGTGAGGATGAGGAGGGGACTGGAGCTGGTGAGGAGAGGCTGAGGGCCCTGGGGCTGCTTAGGCTGCAGAAGAGAAGACTGAGAGGGGATTGAATCAATGTCTCTCAATCTCTGAGGGCTGGGGGTCAGGAGGGGGGGACAGGCTCTGCTCACTGCTCCCTGGTACAGGACAAGCAGCAGTGGATGGAAGCTGCAGCACAGGAGGTTGCAGCTCAGCACAAGGGCAACTTCTTGGCTGGAAGGGTCCCAGAGCCCTGGCACAGGCTGCCCAGAGAGGTTGTGGAGTCTCCTTGTGTGGAGCCTTCCCAGGCCTGTCTGGATGTGTTCTGTGTGCCCTGAGCTGGGTTGGATGCTCCTGCTCTGGCAGGGGGGGGGGGTTGGACTGGATGAGCTCTTTGGCTCCTTTCCAACCCCTGACACTCTGTGGTCCTGTGCTCCCATCCTTAGTTCTCCCCTAGCTGAGATGAAAGCCTCAGATTTGGGAGGTTCAGCAACCCCTCAGTGAGGACCTCCAGAGCTGCCTACCCAGACCCTCCCCAGGGCAAAGGTGGCAGTGCCCTCGCGGTGTGGATGCTGTACCACACGCTACTGGGCAGGGGTGGGGGGGGGCCCACGAGTGTCCTGGGGTGGGGGTGGGGAGAGGATGGGGGGGGGGGAAATGTGTCCCTCAAAGCTTCCAGTTTCCTTGATGGGTGCCCCTTGCCCTCAGCAAGGTCTTCCTCATGGTGCTGCGCCACTACTTCCGCTCGGAGGAGGGGGGCGAGCGTTCCGTCTGCCTCACCTTCGCCTTCCTCTTCCTCCTCCTCGCCATGCTGGCCCTCATCATCCGGGAGGACTACCTGGAGTTTGGCCTGGAGCCCGGTGGGTGAGGGAGCATGGGGACAGGTGGGTGGGCAGGTGGCCCCCGGGGGCACCCCACTCATGGCAGGGTCGCTGCCCGCAGGGCTGGCAGGCGTCAGCAGCGACCTGGAGAGCATCCTGAAGCAGCAGGGCTGGGAGTGGATGTGAGTCTGGAGGGGGGGGGGGTCTGGGGAGGGGGTTTTGGAGGTGTGGGGTGGGAACCCCTCCAGGGCTGACCTGTGCCCACCAAGAAACCTTCTCTCTGCAGGGTGCCCCTTGCCAAGTTGGCCTTCAAGCTGGCGCTGGTTGCCCTCTGCTCCTTCCTGGGTGCCTGCCTGACCTTCCCGGGGCTGCGCCTGGCCCAGACCCACCTGGATGCCCTGAGGCTGGCAGCTGGCAAGCCCCTGAGACAGTTGGGTGAACTCTGGGGGTGGGGGAGGAGGAGGCGAGGGGGGCACTGCTGGCTTCTCCAGAGGGCAGTGCTGGCATTTCCAGGAGGCAGTGCTGGCATCTCCGGGGGTCGGTGCTGGCATCTCCAGGGGTTGGTGCTGGCATTCTCAGGGGGTTGGTGCTGGCATCTCCAGGGGTTGGTGCTGGCATCTCCAGTGGGTTGGTGTTGGCATCCCCAGGGGGTAGTGTTGGCATCTCCAGGGGGTCGGTGCTGGCATCCCCAGGGGTCAGTGCTGGCATCTCCAGGGGGTCGGTGCTGGCATCTCCCGGGGGCAGTGTTGGCATCTCCAGGGGTTGGTATTGGCACCTCCAGGGGTTGGTGCTGGCGTCTCCAGTGGGTTGGTGCTGGCATCTCCAGGGAGTAGTGCTGGCATCTCCAGTGGGTTGGTGCTGGCATCTCCAGGGGGTAGTGCTGGCATCTCCAAGGGGCGGTGCTGGCATCTCCAGGGGGCAGTGTTGGCATCTCCAGGGAGCAGTGCTGGCATCTCCAGGGGGTAGTGTTGGCATCTCCAGGGGTCAGTGCTGGCATCTCCAGGGGATCAGTGCTGGCATCTCCAGGGGTCAGTATTGGCATCTCCAGTGGGTTTGTGCTGGCATCTCCAGGGGATCAGTGCTGGCATCTCCAGGGGTCGGTATTGGCATCTCCAGGGGATCAGTGCTGGCATCTCCAGTGGGTTGGTGCTGGCATCTCCAGGGGATCAGTGCTGGCATCTCAGGGGGCAGGACCTTGGTTGGCACTCTGGCTGCGGGGTGCTGAGGAGCTTTGGTGGCAGGTGAGGGTGGAGGGGATGTGGGTGAGGAGCAGTCTGTGCCCGCGGAGGGGTCGGGGGGGAGCAGGCTGCGTGGCGGTGTCGGGGGTGGTCTCTCTGACAGCTGTGCCCACAGGGCCCTGCTCCACCTGAGTTTCCTGGCCCCCGTGCTGGTGGTGGTGATGTGGATCAAGCCAATCTCCAGGGACTTCCTCCTGCACGCACCCATGGGCAAGCAGACAGTGCAGATGTAAGTCGGGCAGCAGTGCCAGCTCCGTGCCCTGGCACCGCCCTCGCTCCAAGGGGAAACAGAGGCACAGCTGCCCAGCCTCACCCGCGGTGCCCAGCGGCACCACCTGCTCCATCAGACACCCCCTGGGGCACAGCAAGGGCTCTGCCTGCCTCTGACAGCTGCTTCTTTGCCCAGCATGTCAGACTCTGCCTACAACACTGCCCGCCTCTGGGCCATCGTGGGGCTGTGCCTGCTGCGCCTGGCACTCACCCGCCCCCACCTGCAGGCGTACCTGGGGCTGGCCGAGCGCTGGGTGGAGCAGCTGAGGAAGGAAGCTGGCAGGATCCCTGCCCTGGAGATCCAGCGCAAGGTTTGGGCTGCGGGCAGTGGGCTGGCAGCAGGGCTTGGGCCGTGGGCAGCAGCAGGATCCTGCTGAGCCCATGCCCGCCCCCTGCCTGCCACCCGCAGGTCACCAGGATCTACTGCTACGTCTCGGTGGTCAGCCTGCAGTACCTGGCACCCATCGTCCTCACCCTGCACTGCACCCTGCTGCTCAAGACGCTGGGTAAGGAGGAGGTGGCAGAGGGGCAGGGTGGCACCTGCCAGGCGGTGGCGGCAGCGGCTGCGGCTGCCTGGGGAAGAGAAGGCTGCAGGGAGAGCTTGGAGCAGGCTTGCAGTGCCTGAATGGGCTCCAGGAGAGCTGGGGAGGGAGTTGTGACAAGGGCTGGGAGTGCCAGGAGGAGGGAGAGTGGCTGGGAGCTGGGAGAGGGGAGAGGAGGAGAGCAATTCCCGACGGTGAGGCTGGGCAGACACTGGCACAGGCTGCCCGGGGGGGGGGGGGGTCTGGATGTCTCCTCCCTGGAGATGCTCAGGGCCAGGTTGGATGAGACCTTGAGCAAGCTGAGCTGGTGGAGCTGTCCCTGCCTGTGCAGGGGGTTGGAGCTGGCTGAGCTTTGGGCTCCCTTCCAACCCAACCCAACCCCTTCCATGGCTCCAAGGTGTCCCCAGGTGTCCCCAGGCTCTCCAGATGTGCTTTGCAGCTGCTGTGAACCCAACCCACGCAGCGCAGGTGCTGGGACCCAACCACCAGCGTGGGGAGGGGGCTGCAGCACAGTGCCTGACACCCCCCAGACCTGTCCCCCTGTGTCCCACAGGGCAGCACTCGTGGGGGCTGTACCCAGAGCCCCCTCCTGTGTCCCCGGCAGCGGTGGCACCGCAGCGTCCCGCGGGGCAGGGCGGGGAGGACGTCCGTGTGGCAGTGGAGCAGATCACAGGCATCCTGGGCAGCATCTTCACCCCCCTCTTCCTCCGGGGACTCTTTGCCTTCCTCACCTGGTGGGTGGCTGCCTGCCAGGTCGTCACCAGCCTCTTCGGCCTCTACTTCCACCAGTACCTGGCAGCCTCCTGACTGGGGGGGGAGCTGGGATGTGCCTGTGGGCACAGTCGGTGCCCAGCTGCTGGTGCCCTTGCCCCTGCCCTGGCTGCTTTCCCCCTTTGCACGTGCTGGTGGCACCTGTGGACATGCACCTGGGGACAGTTGTGCCACCAGCCCTGGGCAGGAGGGGGTTTATGGCTCCTGGGCCAGCATGGGCATCGCCTGCTCCTGCCACCCATCACCACTGTGCCTCTCGCCCCTCCAAGCCCTCTTCCCCTTCCTGGCCCCACATGGTGAGGGAGCAGCTGAAGCTCCCCACAGGTGAGTTTGCTGCTGCCTGCTCTGACCCAGCCTGAGGCCACTGCTGCTGTCATTTCCTTCGGGGGCAGCAGCTTCAGCCAGCCCTGGGCTGGTGGAGACCTCCCAGCCAGGCTGCAGCTCCAGCTTGGTTTGCCAGTGGAGGGCTGGGGGCTTGCTCTGCCTCCTGTTTGCCCCTCCATGGGCAAGTCTGGTTTTGTGGGGTCACTGCAGCTGGGTTAGAGCTGCTTGGGGTCGTCCCTCTGCTTGGTGTGAAGTCCTCAGCTCCAGCAGCCTCAGTTGTTGGCTGTTAGAAATAAAGAAGTAACCCAGAGTGTGTTTGGCCTCTCCAGGAGCTGCTGCTGGTGGCACTTTGTGACCATGAAGCCACTCAAATAGGAGCTTGGAGGTTGGGGTGGGGGGTCCCAGAGTGAGGGCAGCTGCCTTTGGGGAGGGGGAAGAGCAGCAAACCTCCTTCTGCCTTAACTGGACTTGAGCAAAGCCTGCAGCCCAAAACCTTGTGCCACTCGAGGAGACCTCAGCTGCACCCCAGCCCAGCTCCCTGCCTCAGGGATCACCCCGGGGGGATGCTAACAGGCTGCTCAGCCCAGCCGTGGCTGTGGGAGGCAGGGAACAGAGGACCTTGTCCATCCCAACCCCTTGTCCATGTCAGCCAAGCTCTTTCCCCTCACCACAGCAGGGCAGGGTGGGTGCTGCTGGTCCAGCTGCATGAAAAAGGATTAGCAGGTCTGGGCTGCTCAGAGAAAGGGAGAGGAGCTCTGATCCTATTTGATAGCCTTGTAATGGTCTTAATTCCCTCTTGCTAAGGGCTGAGATAAGAAGGCAGCCCCTTGCTGGTGTTAACAGAGTTAATCCAGGCACCCTCCTCCTCCTCCTCCTCCTCCTCCTCCTCCTCCTCCTCCTCCTCCTCCTCCTCCTCCTCCTCCTCCTCCTCCTCCTGCTGGGGACACAGAAATGGCCACAAGAAACCTTTCTGCACTCAGCTGAGGAAGGCAGAACCCAGAGCAGAGCCATAACCACCACGGGAGCAGGAGAGGTTTGGCTGACAGAATGGTGAGGGTTGAAGGGACCCCTGGGGCTCACCCAGTCCAACCCCACCCCTGCCAGAGCAGGGCACCCACAGCAGCTTGCCCAGGGGCACAATGTGCCAGGGCAGGGGTTTGGAAGCTCTGCAGACACAAACCTCTCTGGGCAGCCTGCTCCAGGCCTCCAGCACCCTTCAGGCTCCTCCTCGAGTTTAGATGCAGCTTCTGCTGCTGCAGTTTGTGCCCTGCCGCTGGGCACCACTGAGCAGAGCCTGGTGCCATCCTCCTGCCACCCAGCCCTGAAGTGTTGCTGAGCTCCAAGAAGGTGCTGCAGCAGCTCTGGCACTGAGGGTAGAAAGGTGGCAGGAAGCCACAGCCTGGCCAGGAGCAGGTTGCAGCCATTGCAGGTCCCTCTGGATGCTCTGGAGAGCATCTCCTGCATCCCTCCTTGCTCCAGCAGGGCACCCATGGCAGCTTGCCCAGGGGCACAATGTGCCAGGGCAGGGGTTTGGAAGCTCTGCAGACACAAACCTCTCTGGGCAGCCTGCTCCAGGCCTCCAGCACCCTTCAGGCTCCTCCTCGAGTTTAGATGCAGCTTCTGCTGCTGCAGTTTGTGCCCTGTCGCTGGGCACCACTGAGCAGAGCCTGGTGCCATCCTCCTGCCACCCAGCCCTGAAGTGTTGCTGAGCTCCTGAAGGTCGATTGGCCAGGGCTGGGTGATAGGTTGGAGTGGATGAGCTTGGAGGTCCCTTCCAACCTGGCTGATTCTATGCTAAGGACCTGCAGCAGCTCTGGCACCGAGGGTGGAGAGGTGACAGGAAGCCACAAGCTGGCCAGGAGCAGGCTGCAGGGTTGGGGTGGGACCTGCTGCAGCCCTCAGCTGTCCCCCTGGATGCTGTGGAGAGCATCTCCTGCACCCCTCCTTGCTCCAGCAGGGCACCCACAGGGCACCCACAATGCCCAGGGCAGGAGTTGGCAGCTCTGCAGACAAGGAGACTCCACAACCACTCCCAAGGTGGTGCTGCAGCAGCTCTGGGGTAGAAAGGTGGCAGGAAGCCACAGTCCGGCCAGGAGCAGGCTGCAGGGGAGGACCTGCTGCAGCCCTCTCCGGTCCCCCTGCCCTGATGGCTCATTTATCTAAGGTCCCCGAGGCAGCGGGCAGGGGGGAATGAGGGGCAGGGAAAGCCTCCGCAGCAGGAGGATGGTTGCTAGGGCCGGGGGTTGTGCTGCATTCAGACATGCAGACAGTTCCTCCCCCGAGACCTGCCCAGACGTGACCCTCTCCGGCGGGGACAATGACTGATGGAGCAGCCAAGAGCAGGAGACAGCTCCACAGGCACCCAAATTGGGCCACATCAAATGAAATGAGGCAGCCACACCCACCCTCTGCCCCATCCCTTCCCCCCCCCCCCAACCCCCCCCCCCCCAAGTGATTTGGACTCTTTTGTGGCTTTGCTTTAATCAGCAGGAGGGCACAGGGCTGGGCTCACAGCTGGCACCGAGAGGTTGTGTTGGTGCAGAGGCTCCACTGGCACCAGGGTTCAGAGTGGCACCAGGAGTCCCTCACCGTGACCCAGCTCTGGCATGGCAGCTGCCCTGCTCCCCACACTTGTCTTGGGTGGGCACCAAACCACACTTGTCTTGGGTGGGCACCAAACCACACTTGTTTTGAGTGGGCACCAAACCACACTTGTCTTGGGTGGGCACCAAACCACACTTGTCTTGGGTGGGCACCAAACCACACTTGTTTTGGGTGGGCACCAAACCACACTTGTTTTGAGTGGGCACCAAACCACACTTGACTTGGGTGGGCACCAAACCACACTTGGCAACGACCCCAAGCTTGGGGCAGCTCCTGAGGCTCTGCCTTCATGCCCTGGCAGGGAGGGAAGTGGGGAGCCCTGTCCTTCCACCCCACTTCCACCCGAAACGAGCTCCCTTTGCTGCTCCCCCTGCCTGCATCCCGCAGCTGGGACGCTTCTAACCATGGTTCCCTCCACGGCTGCAGCCCAGCTGGGCACTGCCCTGCACACAGGGAGCCACAAAGCCCAAGGTCAGGATGCCAGCGGCTGGTCCAGGAGCTGCTCTTCAGCTCAGCCACAGGAGCTAGCCAAGGGCTCAGCCTCTGGCTCGGTTCCTCTGGCAGTGCCCGCAGGGCATCACCTCTGCCCCGCAGGCTGCAGGGAGGCGACTCCGGGAGGTCTGACCTGGTCCTCACCCCTGGCAGAGCATCTCAGTGCCACATCCACTGGAGCCGGAGCTGGAGCTCAGCCCCAGGACCTGAGCAGGGCTGAGCAGCAGCCAGGAGACCCCCAAGGTGAGGGGAGGCACCGAGCCATGGCTGAGCCGACAGTGCCACCTGCTGCCACCGCTCGCCCGCCCAGCCCCGCTCTGGGCACGGCGCAGGGCACAGGGACGGCAGAGGCCTCCTGGGCGAGAGCCACAGGGTTTGGAGCTGTGGGTTCCAGGCCAGGTTGGTGTAGCGGGGCGGGGGGGCACAGGGGGCAGCTGGGCTTGGTGATGGCTTCAGCATCACTGAGGCCGGAAAAGGCATCTCCGGTGCCATGAGCCAGCTCCGGAGCTGCTGCTTCCCTTCCTCCCTTTCTTCCTCTCTTCCCTTCCTTCCTCCCTCCCTCTCTTCCCTCCCTCCCTCCCTCCCTCCCTCCCTCCCTCCCTCCCTCCCTCCCTCCCTCCCTCCCTCCTCCCTCCCTTCCTTCCTTCTTCCTTCCTTCCTTCCTTCCTTCCTTCCTTCCTTCCTTCCTTCCTTCCTTCCTTCCTTCCTTCCTTCCTTCCTTCCTTCCTTCCTTCCTTCCTTCCTTCCTTCCTTTCCTCTCTTCCCTTCCTTCCTCTTCCCTCCACCCTCCCTCTTCACTTCCTCCCCCCCCCCCCCCGTCCCTTCCTTCCCTCTTCACTTCCTCTCCCCCTTCCCCTTCCTCCCCCCTCCCCCTTTCCCCTTCATTCCCTCCTCTCCTCTGCTTCCTTCCCCCCTTCGTCTTTCCCTTCCTTTCTCCCCCTCCTCCCCTCTCCCCTCCCCTCCCCTCCCCTCCCCTCCCCTCCCCTCCCCTCCCCTCCCCTCCCCTCCCCTCCCCTCCCCTCCCCTCCCCTCCCCTCCCCTCCCCTCCTCTCCTCTCCTCTCCCCTTTCCTCTCCTCTCCTCTCCTCTCCTCTCCTCTCCTCTCCTCTCCTCTCCTCTCCTCTCCTCTCCTCTCCTCTCCTCTCCTCTCCTCTCCTCTCCTCTCCTCTCCTCTCCTCTCCTCTCCTCTCCTCTCCTCTCCTCTCCTCTCCTCTCCTCTCCTCTCCTCTCCTCTCCTCTCCTCTCCTCTCCTCTCCTCTCCTCTCCTCTCCTCTCCTCTCCCCTCCCCTCCCCTCCCCTCCCCTCCCCTCCCCTCCCCTCCCCTCCCCTCCCCCCCAGCTTCTCCCACCTTCCACACCAACCCATCCACTCTGTCGGTCTCTCCTAGCACAGGAGCCAGCTTTGGAGGCAGAGTCAGGCCCCCAGCCCGGACCCTCCCCCCCCATCCCCCCGAGCCAGGTCCCCTCCCTCCCCCCGGGGGCAGCAGAGACCCTCCAGAGGCCGTTTTTTATTAAATATACATCCTCTCTTGGCACAAATCTCCAAATATAGAAACGTTCTCAGGGTACCAAAGTGGCTTCACTGCAACAAAAGAGAGCTCCGGGGCCGAGGGCAGCAGCCCAAAGGGTCACACCCACAGAGGGCCACACACGCGTGGGGCTGCTGAGGACACAGCTGGCCAGAAGGCAGGGCAGAGGTCTGGGCTCAGAGGTGCCCAGAGCAGGCAGGGAGCAGCGAGCACCCTGCAGCACATGGCAGTGGAAGGGGGAGGGGAGGAGGAGAGGGGCAAGGGAGCCCCAAGAGCAAAGACAAGGCTGGTTTGGAGGGAGGTCACCTCCTCCTCTGGACCACTCCAGCCAAGGAGGGGCCATAAGGTACCTCCTGGTTGTGCCCAGAGCCCAAGTGCCCACCCTGGCACCAGGGCAAGGGCATGGGGAGGAGTCCACTCTGTCTTCTCCTCCTCCTGCCCACCCTGGCACCAGGGCAAGGGCAGGGGAAGGAGTCCACTGTCTTCTCCTCCTCCTGCCCACCCTGGCACCAGGGCAAGGGCATGGGGAGGAGTCCACTCTGTCTTCTCCTCCTCTTGCCCACCCTGGCACCAGGGCAAGGGCATGGGGAAGGAGTTCACTCTGTCTTCTCCTCCTCTTGCCCACCCAGATACCAGGGCAAGGGCATGGGGAGGAGTCCACTCTGTCTTCTCCTCCTCCTGCCCACCCTGGCACTGAGGAAAAGGCATGAGGAGGAGTCCACTCTGTCTTCTCCTCCTCTTGCCCACCCTGGCACCAGGGCAAGGGCATGGGGAAGGAGTTCACTCTGTCTTCTCCTCCTCTTGCCCACCCAGATACCAGGGCAAGGGCATGGGAAGGAGTCCACTCTGTCTTCTCCTCCTGCCCACCCAGGACTGGCACCAGGCTTGCTTGGGGTTGCCACAGTGTTTCTGCTCAGAGCTTCCTTTCATGCCTCATCTGCTTTTGTCTTAAAGACACCAGAGGGTGAGGATGATGGTGCTGGGGTCCTCCCAGGAGGAAGGCCAGGAGAAGCTGCCAGAGGCACCACTGCCTTTGCAGAGAAGCTGTGACAAACTGCCCCAGGGGAGCTCCCAGGGAGCACCAATGCCACAGTGCCCACCCCATGGCTTCCTGCCTCAGGAGGCTGCACCTCCTTCTCCTGACCCTGCCAGCCACCAGCCAGCTCTGCACCTCCCCAGGGACCTGGCAGAGGTCTGCACAGGGCACACAGGGCAAAGGAGGCTGCAAGAAGCCAGCTCAGGTCCCACCTCTTGCATACTCCAAGTTCCTTTAGTGATCCTCCCAGCAGCTCTTCCCAGGCCACCTCTGAGAGCAAGTGGGCATGAGGTGGAGGTACCAACAGAGGTACCAACCAGCAGCACCGTGAAGGCAAAGTGCTGGGAGGAGCCAAGGGATGAGGCTGGACCTTGAGAAACCTTCCAGCAAACTTTCTGCTCCCACTCCCCCCAAAGGCCTCCAACTTCTCCCTCCCCCTTCACCAGCACCCCTGGGAGAGGAGGGGAGAGAGGAGAGAGGAGAGAGGAGAGAGGAGAGAGGAGAGAGGAGAGAGAGGAGAGAGGAGAGAGGAGAGAGGGGAGAGAGGAGAGAGGAGAGAGGAGAGAGGAGAGAGGAGAGAGGAGAGAGGAGAGAGGAGAGAGGAGAGAGGAGAGAGGAGAGAGGAGAGAGGAGAGAGGAGAGAGGAGAGGAAGGGAGGGGAGGGGGAGAAAGGAAGGGAAAGATGGAGGGGGGAAGAAAGCAGAGGAGAGGAGGGAATGAAGGGGAAAGGGGGAGGGGGGAAGGAAGGGGAAGTGGGGAAGGAAGGGAAGGGGGAGAGGAAGTGAAGAGGGAAGGAAGGGAAGAGAGGGAGGGAGGGAGGGAGGGAGGGAGGGAGGGAGGGAGGGAGGGAGGAAGGAAGGAAGGAAGGAAGGAAGGAAGGAAGGAAGGAAGGAAGGAAGGAAGGAAGGAAGGAAGGAAGGAAGGAAGGAAGGAAGGAAGGAAGGAAGGAAGGAAGGGAGGGAGGGAGGGAGGGAGGGAGGAAGGAAGGGAGGGAGGGAGGAAGGAAGGGAGGGAAGAGAGGGAGTGAGGGAGGAAGGAAGGGAAGGAAGGAAGAAAGGGAGGAAGGGAAGCAGCAGCTCCGGAGCTGGGCTGTTTGGGTGCTGCTCTCAGAGATGGAAATTTGCCATTTCCTTGGCCCTGACTTTCCTGGAAGTGCTAAGTGCAAGGCTGAGGGTGTAGAGGGAGAGAGGGAAAGCAACCAAGAGGGGGAAAAAAACTCCAACCCAATCCAGCACAGGATGAATGTTTGGTGGTGAAGCACGAAGGGGCTGTGAGGAAGGTGGAGATAAAAGGGTCTGAGGAGAATGAAGTGGGAAAAAAAAAAAGAGGGAATTTGTGGTAGAAAAGATGCTCTAAAGAGGTCAGCTGGGGAATATTCCTGTTAGACTTTGTCTCCTTCAGTCCAAGCTGAAGGCAGTGAACCTTCCTGGCCCTCATCCAGCCACCTTCCCTGTCCAAAGCACGCCCAAAGCTCCTCGGGCACTCATTCCAGGCAGCAGAGATCTGGAACATGTGGCAATCACGCAGGGATTAAGAGAAGGGAAGAGAACACTCTGCTCCTCCTTGCCTACATTGGAACCGAAGGAGGACACCCCCCACCAAGGCTATTTAACCCTCTCCAAAGCAGTTAACAGTTACTGAACGCTTCTGCCCAGGAAACAAAAGCTCCAAACCCTTCCAGACTGCACTCAGAGCTCTGTCTCTGGATAACCACTCAGCCTCCAGCACTTGGAGCCATGTGCTTGGCCCCAGGGTCCACTGAATTCAGATCTGGGGCAGCTGCTAAGCCAGGAACAAGTTCTCTGAGCCCAGGGCTTCCAAGTCTGGCTGTGCTCCAGCTTGGAGTGCCCAGCTCCAGATCTGCTGCCTGCACCGAGCTCCAGCTGCAGGCTGGGCGATGCCAGGGTCAGCCAGCCAGGAGGTGCCTCCTCCATGGGCTCCCCCTTGGTTTCACACACTCCTGAGGTGGGGACCTGCACAGATCTGCCCTCCCCTTCAGAGCCAAGCAAGAGGCCAGGCAGTGCAAAGCCTTGCTGAGCCAGCACCCAGCAGCAGTGAATCCACTTCTGCTGCTATCGGAGCTCAGCCAAGCTCAGCATCTCCTGAGCTGCCTTCTCAGATGACCTCCTGTGCTGGGCAGCAAAGGAGCCTGCCCAAGCCTGGATGCCACAGCTCAAGCTTCCTCTTGTCTTCACAGTGCACCCATGGGCTGTGCAGAAAGCTCTGTGCTTCGAGCTGGCAGCCTCCAAGCTGGGCAAGAAGCTGGCATGGGCTGGGCACAGCCAGGCAGAGTCGAGGGCTGAGACCTCGCTGCTGGCCTGCACCTTGCTGCTGGTGCAGGGGGCAGCTGCCTGGGGACTTCCTCACTGGGCCAGAGGAGCTAAAGACAAGAGCAGAAGTAAATTGGCTTCTCCATTGGAGAAAAGAGAGCAGAGGACTGACCAAAACTTCCTGCAGCCAAAGAGGAGAGCTTTGACCACCATCCAGCAGCAAAACCCAGCCCAGGCAGAGCTCTTGTGGCTCTCTGAACATCACCACCTCAGTGACAGGTCAAGCAGTGACTGCAGGCAAGCTTCAGGACAGAAGATCAGCATCTGTGGGCAAGGAGGAGGGAAAGGCTGAGGCCAACACCCCAACCACTGGAGTCCAACGGCCCCCAGGTAGGTCCTGGGGGCACCACGCACACAATACTGCAGCACACTGCCCCTGCCCACCACATGGGAGTGCAGGGACTCAATCCCTCGGGAATTATTTGGCATCAGAAGCAAGCAGTGCTCTCCCAAAAAGTACAAGTGCAAAGAGAAACAGAGAGGGGGAGGGGAAGGGAGGGGAAAAGAAAGCTCTTCCTACCGGTTGTGCAGCTACCTCCGAGCCCATTCCTTCAGCCCCGAGATAAGGTTCAAGGCTCCAACAGCTAAGAAGCAACCACCAGAAAGGGGCAGCTTTGAATTGCTGCTTTGTTTTGTTTCCTTTGCTCCACCGTGGCCTCTTAACCAGCTGCAAAAGGGATTTGTCTGAGCTTGGCTTACATAACCTGAGCCTCCTCAGACAAGCCTGAAGTTTGCTCTGACCTCTCCTGTGCTCCAAACTGAACAGAGGCAGCGGAACAAGCAAACAAAACAACTTCCCCACCCCAACCCCCCCCCCCCAAATAAAGTCTCCATTTTGCCTGAAAACTGCTTGGAACCAAAGAGTCAAAAGGGTTTTGCTGCAAGGATTGGCCCTGGGTAGCATTTCTGGGGGGTCAAATCCTGTTTTCCCAAGGACTCAACTGGCCCAGAAGGAACTCCAGGAATAAAAGGTCTGGGTTGTGGGGGGGGGAGGGTGGAGAAACAAACGGGAGGTGGCAACAACCTAGAGAGCAGGCACCGAGAGACAAGAAGGTTGCTGAGAAGCAGGGACAGCAGCTTGGGTCAGCTCCCAGGCTGCAGCCACAGGGCTTGGGGGTGTTTGTTCTTGCATCGTGCAGCAGCAGCAGCAACGCTGACAGGAGAACACTGCTGAAGGCTGCAGCGTGGAGATTCCTCAGTGCGTGGACAGCACAGGCTGAGGTGACTCCGGCAGAGGAGAGGATGTGCCCCTCAAAAGCACGACTGCAGCTCCACTCCATCGGGTCTGTGACTGCAGGCACAGCCTCTGCTCACCAGCACTGCCCAGAGGCGTCAGAAAGGGACCTGCAAACCGCTCACGATCTCCCTCCCTGCTGCCCGCAGGCGCTGGGGAGCTCAGAGGCAGGCTGCAGGCGTGGGGCACAGGATGGAATCCAAACCAGAAACCAGGAGAACAGCAGGGAAAGGGCAGCAGTTCCAGCTGGGGCTCACATTCCACTTCCAGAACAAAAGACCTGTCCGATCCTGCTGCGTCCTGCTGCTCCCAGGTCAGAGGAATCTGCAATTCCCTAAGGACTGCCTGGGAATATTGCACTTGGCAGCCTGCCTCCAGCTAAGATGTGGTCAGTAGCCAAAAACTGCTTGCCAGGAGCAGCAGTCAGCCCCCCCTCCAAGCTCCAGGGGCTCATCCCAGCAGCACTGAGTCCTCTCGTTCATCATCCACAGGTGAGGAGCCAGCAGCAGCAGCAGAGGTCAGTTTGAGAAGCTCCACTCCTACCACACCAGAAGGCTTCAAGCAGCTACTTCAGAGGCCTCAAGTTTGCAGGACTGGAAGAAGAAACTCGGTTCAGGGGAAGAAGTTAAGTCTCAGGTGGAGGCTTCCAAATGATTCAGAGGTTCATGGAACAACAAACAACAGCAACAAAAAACCAACCCAAAACACCAAGAGGAAAAAACAAAATCCAACAAGAGGGGGAGGGGAAAAAAAGAAACCACCAAACCAAACCAACCGAGAACAAAGCCAAACCCAACCGAAGGAGGGGAGATGGCAGCTGCAGCAGAGCAGGTGTGAAGAGAGAGGGGGAGGTCAGCACTGCCCTAAGGGTGCCAGGCTGGCAGCGGAGCTGGCAGCTGCTACCTCTGCGGGCCGGGGCTGTGCTGCAGCTTGCGGAGCAGGATCTGAGTCAGGTCGAAGGTGGTGAAGCTGATGCCCACCGCGATGGGGCCCTTCACCCAGTTCATGCTGAGCCCTTTGTAGAGGCCCCGGACGAGTCCCTCTTCGCGGACGATCTCCTGCATGGTGCGCAGGATGGAGCCGTAGGTGTGCCCCAGCACCCCTGCCGTCTGCATGCGGCGCCGCACCACGTCCAGCGGGTAGGAGGCAGACTGCCCGATCAGCCCCGCACACGCTCCGAACAGCAGCCGCTCGGCGGGGGAGGGCTGCGCCCTGCCGCTGTGATCTGCGGGGAGAGAGCAGCTGAGAGCCTCCCGCAGCGCCCACGGCACCCAGGGCAAGGGCTTCCTGCAGTGCCCATGGCACCCAGGGCAAGGGTATCCTGCAGTGCCCGTGGCACCCAGGGCAAGGGCATCCTGCAGCGCCCACGGCACCCAGGGCAAGGGTATCCTGCAGTGCCCGTGGCACCCAGGGCAAGGGCATCCTGCAGCGCCCACGGCACCCAGGGCAAGGGCATCCTGCAGCGCCCACGGCACCCAGGGCAAGGGCTTTCTGTAGTGCCCATGGCACCCAGGGCAAGGGCATCCTGCAGTGCCCATGGCACCCAGGGCAAGGGCATGCTGTAGTGCCCATGGCACCCAGGGCAAGGGCATCCTGCAGCGCCCATGGCACCCAGGGCAAGGGCTTTCTGTAGTGCCCATGGCACCCAGGGCAAGGGCTTTCTGTAGTGCCCATGGCACCCAGGACAAGGGCATCCTGCAGCGCCCACGGCACCCAGGGCAAGGGCATCCTGCAGCACCCAAGGCACCCAGGGCAAGGGCTGGGATCTGTGGGGAGAGAGCAGCTGAGAGCCTCCCGCAGTGCCCACAGCACCCAGGGCAAGGGCATCCTGCAGCGCCCATGGCACCCAGGGCAAGGGCATGCTGCAGTGCCCACGGCACCCAGGGCAAGGGTATCCTGCAGTGCCCATGGCACCCAGGGCAAGGGCATCCTGCAGCACCCACGGCACCCAGGGCAAGGGCTGGGATCTGCGGGAAGAGAGCAGCTGAGAGCCTCCTGCAGCACCCACGGCACCCAAGGCATCCTGCAGCACCCATGGTGCCCAGGGCAAGGGCATCCTGCAGCACCCACGGCACCCAGGGCAAGGGCTTTCTGTAGTGCCCATGGCACCCAGGGCAAGGGCTTCCCACAGCACCCACAGCACCCAGGGCAAGGGCCTCCTGCAGCACCCATGGCACCCAGGGCAAGGACTGGAATCTGGGGGGAGAGAGGAGCTGACAGCAGAGAGCCTCCTGCAGCGCCCACGGCACCCAGGGCAAGAGCCTCTTGCAGTACCCAGGGCAAGGGCTTCCCATAATGCCCACAGCATCCAGGGCAAGGGCTGGGATCTGGGGGCAGAGAGAAGCTGACAGCAGAGAGTCTCTCACAGTGCCAACAGCACCCAGGGCAAGAGCCTCCTGCAGCACCCACAGCACCCAGGGCAAGGGCCTCCTGCAGCACCCACAGCACCCAGGGCAAGGGCCTCCTGCAGCACCCACAGCACCCAGGGCAAGGGCTGTGATCTGGGGGCAGAGAGAAGCTGACAGCAGAGAGTCTCTCACAGTGCCAACAGCACCCAGGGCAAGGGCTTCCTGCAGCACCCACAGCACCCAGGGCAAGGGCCTCCTGCAGCACCCACAGCACTCAGGGCAAGGGCCTCCTGCAGCACCCACAGCACCCAGGGCAAGAGCTGTGATCTGGGGGCAGAGAGGAGCTGACAGCAGAGACCCTCTCTGCTCTCTGGAGCAGGCTGCCCAGAGTGCCTGTGGAGTCTCCTCCTCTGCAGAGCTTCCATCCCCACCTGCCCACCGTGCCCCCGGGCAAGCTGCTGCCTGTGCCCTGCTTTAGCAGTGGGCTTGGAGCGGGTGAGCTGCAGAGGTCCCTCCCAACCCCTCCGTGCTGGCAGCTCCCACAGCCTGCCCTGCTCCATCTGCCTTTACCTGCATGCAGCTTCTTCAGCGTCTCATAGGTGAAGAAGCTGAGCCCAGCGTAGGGGATGACTCCCAGGATGGTTGGAGTGAAGCCTCTGTACAAGGTCTTCAGCCCTTCCTCTCGGGATATTCGGATGAAGACATGGACAATGTTGCTGTACCTAGCAGGTGGAGGGGGGAAAAGCCAAAGCCTGATATGAGGAGGAAGCTGCTGGCAGAGAGAGTGATTGGCACTGGAATGGGCTGCCCAGGGAGGTGGTGAAGTCGCCGTGGCTGGAGGTGTTGAAGCCAAGCCTGAATGGGGCACTGAGTGCCATGGTCTGGCTGGGGGCTGGGTTGGGCTGTTTGAGCTTGGAGCTCTCTTCCAACCTGCCTGATTCTATGACCTGCTGAAGGAATCACCACCGAGTCCAGAAGCCTGCCCAGCAGTGGAGAAGCCAAGCACCAGCTCTCTCCAGCCCTACCACCACAAGCTGCCTGCCCTCTCCCAGAGCCACAGTGCCCAGGCTCTGCTGGGGGAGAGAGCAACCTCTGCTGCCAGCTCCTGCACTCACTGCTTGCTTCATCAGCACTCAGACCCCAGCTCTAAGGGGGTTTGTGACACCAAAAGGCTGTTTGAGCTTGGAGCTCTCTTCCAACCTGCCTGATTCTATGACCTGCTGAAGGAATCACCACCGAGTCCAGAAGCCTGCCCAGCAGTGGAGAAGCCAAGCACCAGCTCTCTCCAGCCCTACCAGGGGAGAGAGCAACCTCTGCTGCCAGCTCCTGCACCCACTGCTTGCTTCATCAGCACTCAGACCCCAGCTCTAAGGGGGTTTGTGACACCAAAAGGCTCTGAGCAAGAAGTGACCCAGAAAATGGGAATAAAAAAACCCATCTGACCTGAAGAGCAATTTCTGCCCTGGGGGGGGGTGGTGGTGGTGGTGCTGGTACCTGCTTGCTTTGGCACTTACATCTCCTTCGGCGTGACAGCCATGCGGGCACGGACCATGTCCAGGGGGTAGGTTAGGATGGCAGCCGTGGTGCCTGCCAGAGAGCCAGCAATGAATCGAGGGAAGGGACTCAGCGCTCTGAGGTGAGAGAAGAGACCAAAGACATCACCTGGAGGTGGAAATGCTGCCTGGCTCCCGGCTCTACTCTGCCGCCTACCGCACCCCTCCCCCTGCCTGTGCGCTCAGGAGAGGCTGCTGGGGGCTGCGGGGGGGTGGGGTGGGCTGTGAGTTGCTATCTGTGATGGAGGCTCAAGAGGAAAGCTGTGGTGAGGGCAGCAAAGCTGCCTTGGGGTGGCTCAGACACCACCTGGCACAGAGCAGGAGGCTCAGCCCCCGTGCCCAGCTCAGGTGGCAGTGCCAGGCTGGATCCTGTTGCTTCTCTCTCTCAGTTTTGCCTGCACAGGGAGGTGCCCACTCAGCGTCTAGGCCACTTCTTGCTCATGCCTCTAGGGGACAGGGACTCCTCCTCCCAAAGCTGTCCCCTGTGCCAGAGGAGAGCCCAGCCCTGTGCTCGGCTCCCTTCACACACCCTGCAAAGCCACCTGCAGAGAGCAGGCAGCACAACCCTGTGCCAACAGAGCTGCCAGCTCGGGAACCTCAGCCACCTGCTCACTCCCTGAGCTCTCTGGGTCCCACAGACTGCTCCAAGCCTCCTCCTCCTCCTCCTCCTCCTCCTCTGCAAGGACCAAAGCCAGGCTGCATCTTACTTTCCCTGGAAGCCGTAGTAGCTGCCCAGGAGCTGCTTGTACTCCTCGTGGGCACAGAACTGGATGGCAGCGTAGGGGATCACCCGGACCATGGTGGCTGAGTTCCCTCTCCAGAGGCTCCAGAAGCCCTCGTTGAGGTAGGTGTGGTAAATCAGCCTGTAGGCTTCCTGCAGGCAAGGGAGCAAAGGGCACACAGGGAGGTGGTGGTGAGAGGGAGCCCAGACAATACCAGGGGGCAAAAAGGTGACTCCAGGGCTTAACCTCTCCAAGGCCTCCTACCCACCCCAGCCACAAGGAGCTGGCAGCAGCTGAACGATGCTCAGAAGCCTCCAACCCTCCCAAGTTGGTTCAGCTGCTCGAGGCCTCACCCAGCCTGGCCTTGAACACCCCCAGGGAGGTTGTTTGTTCGCTGTGAGGGTGCTGGAGGCCTGGAGCAGGCTGCCCAGAGGGGTTGTGGAGTCTCCTTCTCTGCAGAGCTTCCAACCCCACCTGGCCATGGTGATCCTGGGCAGGCTGTGGGTGCCCTGCTGGGTTAGGGGTGGGGGGGTTGGACTCAGGCTCCTGTGGTTCTGTCAGTTAGTGTCATGTCACAGGCAGAAGCTGCAGCATGGGCAGGGACTGAGGCTCCTCTGTGCCAGGCACAGAGCAGAATAAAACCCATGCCCAGGGAAGAGCAACGTCCTGAGGAGCACTGCAAAAGCTCTTCCCTTCTCTGCCCTCTCACTGCAAGTGCTGCTAAGGAAACCCAAGCAAGAGAATCCACTACATGCAGGCAGAGGATGCTCGAGGGGCATCAGTGCCACGGATCAAACAGCTCAGGTCAACAGGAGACAGACAGCAGCAGCAGCAGCAGCTCACCTTGGCAGAGAATCTTTTTGAAGACACTGAAAAGAGATGAGAAAGAGAAGGATTAGATCTTGCAGTGCACTGAGACAGCTCCAAGAAACCACAGAGGGGTAAAGCTGAGGCAGGAAAGGGGGAGGCAGGAAAGGGGGAGGCAGGAAAGGGGGAGGCAGGAAAGGGGGAGGCAGGAAAGGGGGAGGCAGGAAAGGGGGAGGCAGGAAAGGGGGAAGGCAGGAAAGGGGGAGGCAGGAAAGGGGGAGGCAGGAAAGGGGGAGGGCAGGAAAGGGGGAGGCAGGAAAGGGGGAGGCAGGAAAGGGGGAGGCAGGAAAGGGGAAGGCAGGAAAGGGGAGGGCAGGAAAGGGAGGAAGGCAGGAAAGGGAGGAAGGCAGGAAAGGGGGAGGCAGGAAAGAGAGGAAGAAAGGGAAGGGGGAAGGCAGGAAGGGAGAAGGCAGGAAAGGGGGAGGCAGGAAAGGGGGAGGCAGGAAAGGGGGAGGCAGGAAAGGGGGAGGCAGGAAAGGGGGAGGCAGGAAAGGGGGAGGCAGGAAAGGGGGAGGCAGGAAAAGGGGAGGCAGGAAGGGGAGGAAGAAAGGAAAGGGGGAAGAAAGGAAAGGGGGAGGCAGGAAAGGGGGAGGCAGGAGGAGGGGAAGGCAGGAAAGGGGGAAGGCAGGAAAGGGGAAGGCAGGAAAGGGGAAGGCAGGAAAGGGGAAGGCAGGAAAGGGAGGAAGAAAGGAAAGGGAGGAAGAAAGGAAAGGGAGGAAGAAAGGAAAGGGGGAGGCAGGAAAGGGGAAGGCAGGAAAGGGGGAAGGCAGGAAAGGGGGAAGGCAGGAAAGGGGAAGGCAGGAAAGGGGGAGGCAGGAAAGGGGAGGCAGGAAAGGGGGAGGCAGGAAAGGGGAAGGCAGGAAAGGGGGAAGGCAGGAAAGGGGAAGGCAGGAAAGGGGAAGGCAGGAAAGGGGAGGCAGGAAAGGGGGAGGCAGGAAAGGGGAAGGCAGGAAAGGGGGAAGGCAGGAAAGGGGAAGGCAGGAAAGGGGAAGGCAGGAAAGGGGAAGGCAGGAAAGGGGAAGGCAGGAGGAGGGGAAGGCAGGGAGGAAGGGAGGGAGGGAAGGCAGGAGAAAACAGAGAGGCTTTAGAATAAAGAAAGGCTTTAATGCTTCCAAACTCTCTTTATCATGAGGGCTACAGGAGAGCTGGGAAGGGACTTCTGATAAGGGCTGGGAGTGTCAGGACAAGGGACAATGGTTTTGAGCTGGGAGGAAGGAGATGAAGGAGAAATTCTTGACAGTGAGGGTACTGAGACACTGGCACAGGTTGCCCAGGGAGGTTGTGGAGCACAGAAGCACCCAATGTGATCAAAGATCACATTGGGTGCTTCTGTGCTCCACAACCTCCCTGGAGTTGTTCAGCCCCAGGTTGAATGAAGCCTTGAGCAAGCTGTTCTAGCAGGAGGTGGAACTTGCCTGATCCTTGAGGTCCCTTCCAACCTAACCCATTCCATGATCTGAATCCCACCCCTGGCAGGGAGCTTAAGGAGCCAGACCAAAGGCAGCGCTGGGACAAGCTCAGCTCTGCAGGCAGGGAAGATGATTCCCATGGGCAGCTGCTGACTCCTTGCAGCCTCCACCCTCACCTCCTCCCTCCCTTTGCTTGTGACATGCCCAACCTCAGCTGAACCAAAGTGTTTTGACCCTGCTGAAGAAAGCACAGCACATCCTCAGCATCTGCTGCCAGCCTGCAGCCAGCTCAGGCTTTAGCTGCCCACAGCTTCACCCCCTTCCTGCTGCCAACCAAGCCCAGGGCAGCTGAGAGTCAACTCAAAAACCCAAATCTCATCCAGGGATTAGGTTAAACCTTCCCCTTTGCATTTAATATCTGGGATGTCAACCAGACTGAAGCTTCTTGGCTTCCCCTCCCCACCCTTCCCCCATGCCTGCTGCACTCTGCACTGCTCTTTGGGACCAGCCCTGGCTGGCAGCTCCTGCACTGCCACCAGGACCTCAACACCTTGAGGCTGAGCCTCTCCTCCCCCCCCCCACAGCCCTGCCCAATGCCTCCAGTTCCAGCTGCATGGACTTCATCCTCAGTCACACAGATGAGGAAAGGCTCAGGAACACCAAGTGAGGTGCTCCAGCTCCAGGGCCTCCTGCAGAGCTTCTCCTCCCAGCCCCAGGGCAGGCACAGCCTCGCTCTCAGCCTTCAGCAGGAAGCTGCAACGGTTCAGGCACCTCCTTCCAGTGCCACCCCAGCTCCAGGGCCAGCAGAGACATCTGGAGTGCTACCAACCAGCCTCTCAGATGCTGCTTTGGCAGTGTGCCCCAGAACTGTCCCTTATGTCACACAGCATGTGGCCAGCCACAGGCACCTGTCCCAAAGCAGCACCACAGAACCAGGGAGCTGTTTAGGCTGGAGGAGACCTTTGAGATGCTCCAGACCAACCTCAGCCCAGCACTGCCAGGGCACCACCAAAGCACAGCTCTCAGCACCACATCTCCATGGCTTTGAGCCCCTTCCAGGGATGGAGACTCCACCACTGCCCTGGGCAGCCTGGGCCAGGCTTTATGGCAAGCCTTTGGGGCCAGAAATTGTTCCTCACAGCCAACCTAAACCTCCCCCGGGGCAGCTTGAGGCTGTTGCCTCTTGTCCTGTCAAGGTGCATCTGTGTCACACTGATACACCAAAGCTCTTGCTCAGTACCAGGAGGCTTGGAGCCAAGAGCTGCCCAGCTGATGGACTCCTGCCACCAGCCTCCCATGAGCCAAAGGAGAGGTTTTAGACTCAGTTGACTGTGCTGGTGTCACTGCTCTGCCTGCACCCTGCCTGCACCCTGGAGAAGAGGCTGGCTGAGCAGAGCAGAGCAGCTGCTTTGGGTTCTCCTAACAAGCAGGGAGCAAAAGCCAAGGGGACTCACCTTGAAACATGATTTTTGTCCTGTCCAGTGGAGCTACAGCAGTTTTAGCCACAGCACCAGCCAGGGCCCCAGACATCAGGGAATTGAGGACCTTCTTCTTCTCCTGGTTGCCCTGGAACAAAGCATTGCTCAGAAGGACACAGCCAACCCCAGCCAGAGCCTGTGGCTGCCTCCTCCCTGGGGATGCTCAAGGCCAAGCTGGATGAGGCCTTGAGCAGCTGAGTCTAGCTGAGAGGTGTCCCTGCCCATGGCAGGGGGTGGGAGGAGATGAGCTCTGAGCTCCCTGACAACCTGAGCCCTTCCAGGGTTCTAGGACCTGCAGCCTTTAGCTGCTCTCAAGGCCTTGGGGCAGAGCTCCCTTCAGAACCTGAAGCACTGAGGTCCTGCTCAGATCCTGCAGCACCAAGCTGGGGCTGCTCTGCCCAGCTGTGAAGTCCAAGCTCTGCCACCTCCTGCACCTTCCTGCTTCCACCCCCACAGGCTCAGCCACTCTCTCCCCGTGGCTCAGGCAGCTTCTTGCCCCTCACAGCAACACCCAGGCCCTGCCCCCACACTGCTCCTCACAGCCCACCAGCAAAGCAAGGCAGGTTTCCTCCTAGTCCCAAGGGAATGGAACAGGCTCTGCCATGCATCCTCCTGCCACAGCTTCTCCCAACAGATGGGCACAAAGCAGGTGGCTCACTTGAAGGCTAAGCCCAGGAAGGTTCTGACTGCCAGCCCAGGCTGAGCAACAGTAACTCTGTGGTCTCCCCCAGCAGGGAACACTTTCCCCTTGCCCAGCACCTTGCCCAGCTCCACAGTTAATGTTTACTGCCAAGAAGCTGTGGTTCAGCTCAGTTCTCCCTCCCCAGCCCTGCCTGCCTGGTGCCAAAGCTAAGGGGCAGCCATGCAGAGGTGAACTTCAGCCTGGGCTCTGGGCAGAGCAAGGCTCAGCATCACCTCCTCGCCCTGCCTCTAACAGCAGGATGGCAACAGCAGCAGGAGCCCAGGCTGCAGGGCTCTCTTCCCAGCTCTGCCACCAAGGACAAGGACCTGGGCAGCCCTGCCAGCTGGGAACGATGCCCAGGGCTCTGCTCAGAGGGCTGCAACTGCCTGCCCATCCCCAGGGAAGGCAGAAGGTAGCCCTGGAGAGGCTTCCACACACACAGCTCCTCCAGGGCTCCACAGCCCAAAGCCTGCTGAGATGATGTGGCAGAGCAGTCACAACCTCTCCAGCCCTCTGCCCACATCCAGCAGCCTCCTGCTCTTACCTCTGCCCTCTGCCCACATCCAGCACCCTCCTGCTCTTACCTCTGCCCTCTGCCCACATCCAGCAGCCTCCTCCTCTTACCTCTGCCCTCTGTAGAGCAGCCACAACCTCTCCAGCCCCCTGCCCACATCCAGCACCCTCCTGCTCTTACCTCTGCCCTCTACAGAGCAGCCACAACCTCTCCAGCCCTCTGCCCACATCCAGCACCCTCCTGCTCTTACCTCTGCTGGGAGCTGTGTTGCTGGCACTGGCTCCACATCCTGCCCTTTGAAATCCACTGCAGCTTCTCTCACACCATTACCCATACCAGTTGCACTTCCAAGTGGGCAGCAGAGCTACAGCTCCTGAGGGGAGAAGAGGAGGGGAAAAAGCAACATTTAGCATCAGGTGCAGCTCCTTGTGCTAGGAGCAGCAAGCAGCTCCAGGGCTGTTCTCAGCAGCAAACTCCCATCCCAGCTCCAGGAGGAAGAGCACTGCCAGGACCCACCTCTGTCCTGAGGACAGGCTGAGGGTGTTGTGACCTGGAGAAGGCTCCAGAGGGACCTCAGAGCTGCTGCCAGGGTCTGAAGGGATCCTGCAGGGAGGCTGCAGAGAGACTTTTGCTGAGGGGCTCTGAGGCAGGCCCAGGGGGAATGGTTTGGAGCTGAGGCAGAGCAGGGGGAGAGTGGAGCTGAGGAAGGAGTTGTGCAGTGTGAGGGTGCTGAGAGCCTGGCCCAGGCTGCCCAGGGAGGCTGTGGCTGCCTCCTTGCTGGGGGTGCTCAAGGCCAGGCTGGGTGAGGACTTGAGCAACCTGTGCTGGTGGGAGGGGTCCTTGCCCATGGCAGGGGTTTGGAGCTGGATGAGATTTGAGCTTCTCTCCTACCCAACCCATTCTGTGGCACTTCCAGGACCCTTTCCTTCAAGGTGCAAGTGGAGGGCACTTGGATGCTGTGCCAACCATCAAGACTCTTTTGAGCCCAGAAGGAGCCCAGCTGCAAGTTCCCACATCCAGGTAGCCTCAGGGCTCTGGAGAGGAGAAGCAGATCCTGCTCCTCCAGCCCTGAACTTGACTGCTGAGCATCCAGACATGGGAGAAGGCAGCCAGAAACTTAAAACCCAGCCCTGGAGAGTGGGGAAAAAATAGTCCTAGGAGTCAGGGGCTGTAGGGCTGGCAGCAGCTGGGGGCTATTTTAGGAAGGGGTGATCCAGTGCCTCACACGTGCCACAGGGGCTGCTTGGTGACACCACTGACAGCACAGCTCCTGCTCCTCACAGCTGCACTCTGCCTGTCCCAGAGTGCCAGCAGGGTGAGGGTTCATAGAATCACTGAACCGAGCAGGCTGGCAGAGAGCTCCAAGCTCCAACAGCCCAACCCAGCCCCCAGCCCTGCCCAGGCACCAGACCATGGCACTCAGTGCCCCAGCCAGGCTTGGCTGCAACACCTCCAGCCACAGCCACTCCACCACCTCCCTGGGCAGCCCATTCCAGTGCCAATCACTCTCTCTGACAACAACCTCCTAACAACATCCAGCCTCAACCTGCCCTGCCACAGCTTCAGCCTGGGGCCCCTTCTTCTGGCCCTGCCTGCCTGGCAGCAGAGCCCAACCCCACCTGGCTACAGCCTCCCTGCAGGCAGCTGCAGGCAGCAATCAGCTCTGCCCTCAGCCTCCTCTGCTGCAGGCTGCACCCCCCCAGCTCCCTCAGCCTCTCCTCACAGGGCTGTGCTCCAGGCCCCTCCCCAGCCTTGCTGCCCTTCTCCAAACACCTTCCAGCACCTCAACAGCTCTCCTGACTTGAGGAACTCAGAAGTGGACACAAAGAGCTTCCAACCCCCCCTGGCCATTGTGCTCCTGGGCAAACTGCTGTGGGTGCCCTGCTAGGGTAGGGGGGGTTGGGCTGGGTGAGCTCCAGACGTCCCTTCTAACCCTCCCCCCATGCTGGAGCTCTGCAGAGCACAAACTGTTTGCTGTGTCTCATCACCAGCTGCACTTTCCTCCTTTCCTTCTGCTCTTACCTGGAATTTGCCCTGCCAAACAATGGCTCTCAGCACAAGCATGAAAGGAATCAGAGGTGGAGATGTCATCCCTGGCTGCCTCCAATCCAGATATGTAGGTCATGATATCAGATTTCTCTCCCTACCAAAAATAACCCCAACACCCCCCCCCAGCCCCATCCCCACCCCCCCCCAGCAATAGCAATCATGCTAAAGAGCTTAGGGAGGCAAAATGCAACTGGAGTTTGAAGCATGATTTTGAAAGCTGATGAAGGAAGAGATGATAACAACAACCCTGAGTGCCATGGACAGAGGCACTGAGTGCAGCCTCAGCCAGTTTGCTGCCCACACCAAGCTGAGTGCTGCAGCAGCCAGGCTGGAGGGCAGGATCCAGCCAGAGGGAGCTGGGCAGGCTGCAGAGGTGGGCACAAGCCAAGCTCAGGAGGTGCAACAAGACCAAGGGCAAGGTCCTGCAGCTGGGGCGAGGCAATGCCAAGCACCAATCCAGGCTGGGCAGTGCCAGGCTGCAGAGCAGCCCTGAGCAGAGGCACTTGGGGGTGCTGCTGGAGGAGAAGCTCAGCAGGAGCCAGCAGTGTGCACTGCAGCCCAGAGAGCCAAGCAGAGCCTGGGCTGCAGCAGCAGCAGTGTGGCCAGCAGGGCCAGGGAGGGGATTCTGCCCCTCTGCTCTGCTCTGCTGAGAGCCCACCTGGAGTCCTGCATCCAGCTCTGGAGCCCCTGGGCCAAGAGGGCTGTGGAGATGCTGGAGAGTGTCCAGAGCAGGGCCAGGAGGATGCTGAGAGGCTGCAGCAGCTCTGCTGTGAGCACAGACTGAAAGAGTTGGGGCTGTGCAGGCTGCAGCAGAGGAGGCTCCCAGGGGACCTTCTTGTGGCCTGCCAGGATCTGAAGGGGGCTCCAAAAAAGCTGGGGAGGGACTTTTGAGGCTGTGAGGGAGTGGCAGGAGTGGGGGGGATGGAGCAGAGCTGGAGGTGGGGAGAGTGAGGCTGGAGGTGAGGAGGAAGTTGTTGAGCAGGAGAGTGGTGAGAGCCTGGCAGGGGTTGCCCAGGGAGGTGGTTGAGGCCCCATGGCTGGAGGTGTTTGAGGCCAGGCTGGCTGAGGCTGTGTGCAGCCTGCTCTAGGGTAGGGTGTCCCTGGGCATGGCAGGGGTTGGCACTGCCTGCTCCTTGTGCTCCCTTCCAACCCTGCCTGGTTCTATGAGTGGAAGGGAATTTTGGGCACTGAGCTGATGCCACAAAGCCTGAGCTGAGTTTTGAACTCCTCCATGCCTCAGGATGCCCTCCCCTCACTCAGGGATGTTCTCTTTGATCCCACTCAGACAAGTTTGGGTTGATTCTCAGTGCCTGATGCCCTGAGCTCACTAACACCTCCCTGCCTGCTCACACCCCCCACATACAAACAGCCTCTGAAGTCACAGCTCCCTGGGAATGAGTTGGAAAGGACCTTTAAGACCATCCAGCTCCAACCCCCTTGCCATGGGCAGGGACATTTCCACCAGCCTGACTTATTCAGAGGTCTCCAACCTGGCCTTGAAAGCACCTCCAGGCAGGAGGTATCCACAGCCTCCTTGGGCAGCCTCAATGGATTTGGGAAGCTTCTGCACACAACCATCAGCTCTGCTTCCAGAGAGCAGGGGAAAGGAAAGGGGAAAGCTTCAAGGTTAGCTGAGGATTGGATTTCAACTGGCAGAGGGGAGACTGAAAGTGGATGTGAGGAGGAAGCTGTTGGTAGGGAGGGTGGTGGGAGACTGGCACAGGTTGAGGGTGCTGAGACACTGGCACAGGTTGAGGGTGGTGAGACTGGCACAGGCTGAGGGTGGTGAGACACTGGCACAGGTTGAGGGTGGTGAGATACTGGCACAGGTTGAGGGTGGTGAGACTGGCACAGGTTGAGGGTGGTGAGAGACTGGCACAGGTTGAGGGTGGTGAGACACTGGCATAGGTTGAGGGTGGTGAGACCCTGGCACAGGTTGAGGGTGCTGAGACACTGGCACAGGTTGAGGGTGGTGAGACACTGGCACAGGTTGAGGGTGGTGAGAGACTGGCACAGGTTGAAGGTGGTGAGACACTGGCACAGGTTGAAGGTGGTGAGAGACTGGCACAGGTTGAGGGTGGTGAGAGACTGGCACAGGTTGAGGGTGGTGAGAGACTGGCACAGGTTGAAGGTGGTGAGACACTGGCACAGGTTGAAGGTGGTTAGACACTGGCACAGGTTGAGGGTGGTGAGACTGCCCAGCCTGGATTGGTGCTTGGGCTGGGGCAGCTCTCACCTCTCTGGGCACCACTCTCTACATCAAAAACTTCTCCCTTAGGTCTGGGCTGACTCTTCCCTAAATCCAGCTCTGATGTCAGCACCCAGCCCTCAGTGCATGGTGTTGGGAGCAGGCTGAGCCCTGGGGGGATCCAGACAAGCAGCCCTGGCACAGTGCAGGGTGGTGCTGAGCTGCAGGTGGCTCTGGCCCCTTGGCTCAGGAGCAGGAGGATTGCTGTGGGACCATGGAGGGGACATAGGCAGGAGCAGCTCTGCTGTGAGCACAGGCTGGGAGAGTTTGGGGCTGTGCAGCCTGGAGAGGAGAAGGCTTTGAGGAGACCTTGGAGTGGCCTTCCAGGATCTGAAGGGGGCAACAGGAGGGTTGGGAAGAGACTATTGGCAAGGGCTTGGAATGAGAGGAGAAGGAGGAGGAGGAGGAATGGGTTTGGAGTGGCAGAGGGGAGACTGAAAGTGGATGTTAGGAAGAAGTTGTTGGCAGGGAGGGTGGGGAGAGACTGGCACAGGGTGAGGGTGGGGAGAGACTGGCACAGGTTGAGGGTGGTGAGACTCTGGCACAGGTTGCCCAGGGAGGTTGTGGAGCACAGAAGCACCCAATGTGATCAAAGATCACATTGGGTGCTTCTGTGCTCCACAACCTCCCTGGAGGTGTTCAGCACCAGGCTGGATGAGGCCTTGAGTGACCTCTTCTAGTGGGAGATGTCCTTACCTATAGCAGGGAGGTTGGAACTGGCTGAGCTTTGAGGTCCCTCCCAACCCAAACCATCCTATCAGGTCTCCTTATCACTGCATCTGGTTCCAGCCTCCTCCCTCAGGGAGCTTCTGATCAGGAAAGAAAACTGCTGGAGAAGGAGAGGTGAAAAGTTGAAGAGGTTTAATGGGTAACAGATGCTCTGCCCTGACCTCAAAGCTGAGGCTGCTTTGTTGGAAGCACCAAGCACAGGTTCCAGCAGAAGGCTCTGCCTGGAGCTTTGCCTCACAGGCTCAGAGGATGTCAGGGGTTGGAAGGGAGCCAAAGAGATCATTGAGTTCAACCCCCCCTGCCGGAGCAGCACCATCCAACCCAGCTCAGGGCACACAGGAACACATCCAGACAGGCCTGGGAAGGCTCCACACAAGGAGACTCCACAACCTCTCTGGGCAGCCTGTGCCAGGGCTCTGGGACCCTTCCAGCCAAGAAGTTGCCCTTGTGCTGAGCTGGAACCTCCTGTGCTGCAGCTTCCATCCACTGCTGCTTGTCCTGTGCCAGGGAGCAGTGAGCAGAGCCTGTCCCCCCCTCCTGACCCCCAGCCCTCAGAGATTGAGGAGCATTGATTCAATCCTCTCTCAGTCTTCTCTTCTGCAGCCTAAGCAGCCCCAGGGCCCTCAGCCTCTCCTCACCAGCTCCAGTCCCCTCATCATCCTCACAGCTCTCCCTTGGACTCTCTCCAGCAGTTCCTGTCCCTCTGCAACTGGGGAGCCCCAAACTGAAGGCAGTGCTCAAGATGAGGTCTCAGCAGGGCAGAGCAGAGGGGCAGGAGAACCTCCCTGGCTCTGCTGGGCACACTCTGCTCAATGCCCCCCAGGCTCCCATTGGCCTCTTGGCCCCCAGGGCACATTGCTGCCCATGGATGCTCTCCCCCAGCACTCCCAGCTCCCTCTGCCCAGGGCTGCTCTCCAGCAGTCACCTCCAGCCTGCACTGCTGCAGTTTAGTTCTCCTCCCCAGGTGCAGGACTCTGCACTTGGCCTTGTTGGACCTCAGCTGGCTCCTCTGTGCCCAGCTCTGTCTGCCCAGGGCTCTGTGCCCAGCTCCCTGTGCCCAGCTCTGTCTCTCCAGGGCTCTGTGCCCAGCTCCCTGTGCCCAGCTCTGTCTGCCCAGGGCTCTGTGCTCAGCTCCCTGTGCCCAGCTCTGTCTGCCCAGGGCTCTGTGCCCAGCTCCCTGTGCCCAGCTCTGTCTGCCCAGGCCTCTGTGCCCAGCTCTGTCTCTGCAGGGCTCTGTGCCCAGCTCCCTGTGCCCAGCTCTGTCTCTCCAGGGCTCTGTGCCCAGCTCCCTGTGCCCAGCTCTGTCTGCCCAGGGCTCTGTGCCCAGCTCCCTGTGCCCAGCTCTGTCTCTCCAAGGCTCTGTGCCCAGCTCCCTGTGCCCAGCTCTGTCTCTCCAGGGCTCTGTGCCCAGCTCCCTGTGCCCAGATCTGTCTGCTCAGGGCTCTGTGCCCAGCTCTGTTCATCCAGGCCTCTGTGCCCAGCTCCCTGTGCCCAGATCTGGCTCTCCAGGGCTCTGTGCCCAGCTCCCTGTGCCCAGCTCTGTCTCTCCAAGGCTCTGTGCCCAGCTCCCTGTGCCCAGCTCTGTTCCTCCAGGGCTCTGTGCCCAGCTCTGTTCCTCCAGGGCTCTGTGCCCAGCTCCCTGTGCCCAGCTCTGTCTCTCCAGGGCTCTGTGCCCAGCTCCCTGTGCCCAGCTCTGGCTCTCCAGGCCTCTCTGGATGGCCTCACAGCCTGCAGCTCTCTCAGCCAAGCCTCCCAGCTTGCTGTCAGCAGCAAACCTGCTGTCAGACTCTGTCTGTCTGTCTGTGCCCTCAGCAATGGCACTGATGCAGATGCTGAACAGCTTCAGAGCCAGCACTGATCCCTGGGGGACTCCACTGCTCACAGCTCCCCAGCTGGCCCTGGCACCACTGATCACCACTCTCTGACCTCTGCCTTGCAGCCAGTTCCTGACCCACCTCACTGCCTGCTCTTCCCCCCCACACTTCCTGAGCTTGCTCCCCAGGATCTCAGGGGAGATGGTGCCAGAGGCCTTGCAGAGGTCAAGGCAGACTCCATCCACTGCTCTCCCTCCATCTATGCCATCCCATCCCATCATGCTATCAGGTTAGCCAAGCCTGATTTTCCCCTCCTGATAAGCTTCTTCTCTTCCAAGTGCCTTGAGATGCCCTCCAGAAGGAGCTGCTCCTTAGCTCAGTCCCAAAGATCCTCTCCCCTGCTGTCAAGGGGCAGCTCAGGGCAGCTCAGGCCCCACCTTTGTGGCCTCTCAAAGGGATGCACTCAGCTGCAAAGGTCAGGTCTGGGATGGTCCTCTGAGCCCTGAGGGCTCTTCTCAGGCGTCCTGCCCCTGCAGAAACAGCTGAGTGGAAACATTCAGAGCACCACTGAGGCTGGAGAAGGTCTCCAAGGTGGAGGCTGCAAAGATGCAGAGGGGACTGGAACACCTCTGATGAGGAAGGGCTGAGAGGAAGGCAAGGGAGGGGATTCTGCCTCTCTACCCTGCTCTCCTCAGACCCCATCTGCAGTCCTGGGGGCAGTTCTGGAGCCCCCAACACAAGCAGGACATGGAAGTGTTGGAGCCAGTCCAGAGGAGGTCACCAAGATGCTGAGAGGGCTGCAGCAGCTCTGCTCTGAGCACAGGCTGAGAGAGTTGGGGCTGTGCAGCCTGGAGAGGAGAAGGCTTGGAGGAGACCTTGGAGTGGCCTTGCAGGAGCTGAAGGAGGCTTCAGGAGGGCTGGGGAGGGACTATTGATAAGGGCTTGGAATGAGAGGAGGAGGAGGAGGAGGAGGAATGGGTTTGGAGTGGCAAAGGGGAGATTGAGAGTGGATGTTAGGAAGAAGTTGTTGGCAGGGAGGGTGGTGAGAGACTGGCACAGGTTGAGGGTGGTGAGAGACTGGCACAGGTTGCCCAGGGAGGTTGTGGAGCACAGAAGCACCCAATGTGATCAAAGATCACATTGGGTGCTTCTGTGCTCCACAACCTCCCTGGAGGTGTTCAGCACCAGGCTGGATGAGGCCTTGAGTGACCTCTTCTAGTGGGAGCTGTCCCTGCCTAAGGCAGGGTTGGAACTGGCTGAGCTTTGAGCTCCCTTCCAACCCAAACCAGTCTATGATTGGGGTTAGAGTGGAGCAGAGCAGCCTGAGAGGGATCTCAGCAACACTGATCAACATCTCCAGGGTTGGGTGCCAGGAGGGCAGGACAGGAGCAAGTCCTGGGCAAGCTGCTGTGGGTTGGGTGCCAGGACAGGACAGGAGCAAGCCCTGGGCAAGCTGCTGTGGGTTGGGTGTCAGGAGGACAGGACAGGAGCAAGCCCTGGGCAAGCTGCTGTGGGTTGGGTGCCAGGACAGGACAGGAGCAAGTCCTGGGCAAGCTGCTGTGGGTTGGGTGTCAGGAGGACAGGAGCAAGCCCTGGGCAAGCTGCTGTGGGTTGGGTGTCAGGAGGGCAGGAGCAAGTCCTGGGCAAGCTGCTGTGGGTTGGGTGCCAGGACAGGACAGGAGCAAGTCCTGGGCAAGCTGCTGTGGGTTGGGTGTCAGGAGGACAGGAGCAAGCCCTGGGCAAGCTGCTGTGGGTTGGGTGTCAGGAGGGCAGGAGCAAGTCCTGGGCAAGCTGCTGTGGGTTGGGTGTCAGGACAGGACAGGAGCAAGTCCTGGGCAAGCTGCTGTGGGTTGAGTGTCAGGAGGACAGGACAGGAGCAAGTCCTGGGCAAGCTGCTGTGGGTTGGGTGTCAGGAGGACAGGAGCAAGCCCTGGGCAAGCTGCTGTGGGTTGGGTGTCAGGAGGACAGGAGCAAGCCCTGGGCAAGCTGCTGTGGGTTGGGTGTCAGGAGGGCAGGACAGGAGCAAGTCCTGGGCAAGCTGCTGTGGGTTGGGTGTCAGGAGGACAGGACAGGAGCAAGTCCTGGGCAAGCTGCTGTGGGTTGGGTGCCAGGGCAGGACAGGAGCAAGTCCTGGGCAAGCTGCTGTGGGTTGGGTGCCAGGACAGGACAGGAGCAAGTCCTGGGCAAGCTGCTGTGGGTTGGGTGTCAGGAGGGCAGGAGCAAGTCCTGGGCAAGCTGCTGTGGGTTGGGTGTCAGGAGGACAGGAGCAAGTCCTGGGCAAGCTGCTGTGGGTTGGGTGTCAGGAGGGCAGGAGCAAGTCCTGAGCAAGCTGCTGTGGGTTGGGTGCCAGGACAGGACAGGAGCAAGTCCTGGGCAAGCTGCTGTGGGTTGGGTGTCAGGAGGGCAGGACAGGAGCAAGTCCTGGGCAAGCTGCTGTGGGTTGAGTGTCAGGAGGACAGGACAGGAGCAAGTCCTGGGCAAGCTGCTGTGGGTTGGGTGTCAGGAGGACAGGAGCAATTCCTGGGCAAGCTGCTGTGGGTTGGGTGCCAGGAGGGCAGGAGCAAGTCCTGGGCAAGCTGCTGTGGGTTGGGTGCCAGGACAGGACAGGAGCAAGTCCTGGGCAAGCTGCTGTGGGTTGGGTGTCAGGAGGGCAGGACAGGAGCAAGTCCTGGGCAAGCTGCTGTGGGTTGAGTGTCAGGAGGACAGGACAGGAGCAAGTCCTGGGCAAGCTGCTGTGGGTTGGGTGCCAGGACAGGACAGGAGCAAGTCCTGGGCAAGCTGCTGTGGGTTGGGTGTCAGGAGGGCAGGACAGGAGCAAGTCCTGGGCAAGCTGCTGTGGGTTGGGTGTCAGGACAGGACAGGAGCAAGTCCTGGGCAAGCTGCTGTGGGTTGGGTGTCAGGAGGACAGGAGCAAGTCCTGGGCAAGCTGCTGTGAGTTGAGTGTCAGGAGGACAGGAGCAAGCCCTGGGCAAGCTGCTGTGGGTTGAGTGTCAGGAGGACAGGAGCAAGTCCTGGGCAAGCTGCTGTGGGTTGGGTGTCAGGAGGACAGGACAGGAGCAAGCCCTGGGCAAGCTGCTGTGGGTTGGGTGTCAGGAGGACAGGAGCAAGTCCTGGGCAAGCTGCTGTGGGTTGGGTGTCAGGAGGGCAGGACAGGAGCAAGTCCTGGGCAAGCTGCTGTGGGTTGGGTGCCAGGAGGGCAGGAGCAAGTCCTGGGCAAGCTGCTGTGGGTTGGGTGTCAGGAGGACAGGAGCAAGTCCTGGGCAAGCTGCTGTGGGTTGGGTGTCAGGAGGGCAGGACAGGAGCAAGTCCTGGGCAAGCTGCTGTGGGTTGGGTGTCAGGAGGACAGGAGCAAGTCCTGGGCAAGCTGCTGTGGGTTGGGTGTCAGGAGGGCAGGAGCAAGTCCTGGGCAAGCTGCTGTGGGTTGGGTGTCAGGAGGGCAGGACAGGAGCAAGCCCTGGGCAAGCTGCTGTGGGTTGGGTGCCAGGAGGGCAGGACAGGAGCAAGCCCTGGGCAAGCTGCTGTGGGTTGGGTGTCAGGAGGGCAGGACAGGAGCAAGTCCTGGGCAAGCTGCTGTGGGTTGGGTGCCAGGAGGGCAGGACAGGAGCAAGTCCTGGGCAAGCTGCTGTGGGTTGGGTGCCAGGAGGGCAGGACAGGAGCAAGTCCTGGGCAAGCTGCTGTGGGTTGGGTGTCAGGAGGGCAGGACAGGAGCAAGTCCTGGGCAAGCTGCTGTGGGTTGGGTGCCAGGAGGGCAGGACAGGAGCAAGTCCTGGGCAAGCTGCTGTGGGTTGGGTGCCAGGAGGGCAGGACAGGAGCAAGTCCTGGGCAAGCTGCTGTGGGTTGGGTGTCAGGAGGACAGGACAAGAGCAAGCCCTGGGCAAGCTGCTGTGGGTGACCCTGCTCTGGCAGAGAGATTTGGACTGGGTGATCTCCAGGGCTCCCTCCCAACCCCACCATGCTGTGACTCTGTGATCCTGGAGAGCATTTCCAGCTTCCACGAGTGGGTGGTTCAAGCCCTGGGAGCTGTGCACAGCAGCACCTCCTGCCCTGCCAGACCTCCCTGCGACACCAACCTGCTGAAGTCAGAGGTCACCTCTAGGGCAGAATGGGTCTCACCCAGGTACAAATGACTCTGTACAACCCCACCCAGAAGGCAGCAGCTTCCCTCCTCCCTCAGCAGCCTCATTTGTTGCCTCATTATGTCATTAACATCCCTAATGAAGGGCTGCAGTGAAAGGAAGAGGGAAGCAAAGCCGAGGGGCTGGCTGCAGAATCACAGAGCCAGGCAGGGTTGGAAGGGAGCACAAGGAGCAGGCAGTGCCAACCCCTGCCATGCCCAGGGACACCCTACCCTAGAGCAGGCTGCACACAGCCTCAGCCAGCCTGGCCTCAAACACCTCCAGCCATGGGGCCTCAACCACCTCCCTGGGCAACCCCTGCCAGGCTCTCACCACTCTCCTGCTCAACAACTTCCTCCTCACCTCCAGCCTCACTCTCCCCACCTCCAGCTCTGCTCCATCCCCCCCACTCCTGACACTCCCTCACAGCCTCAAAAGTCCCTCCCCAGCTTTTTTGGAGCCCCCTTCAAGTCCTGGCAGGCCACAAGAAGGTCCCCTGGGAGCCTCCTCTGCTCCAGCCTGCACAGCCCCAACTCTTTCAGGCTGTGCTCACAGCAGAGCTGCTGCAGCCTCTCAGCATCCTCCTGGCCCTGCTCTGGACACTCTCCAGCATCTCCACAGCCCTCTTGGCCCAGGGGCTCCAGAGCTGGATGCAGGACTCCAGGTGGGCTCTCAGCAGAGCAGAGCAGAGGGGCAGAATCCCCTCCCTGGCCCTGCTGGCCACACTGCTGCTGCTGCAGCCCAGGCTCTGCTTGGCTCTCTGGGCTGCAAGTGCACACTGCTGGCTCCTGCTGAGCTTCTCCTCCAGCAGCACCCCCAAGTGCCTCTGCTCAGGGCTGCTCTCCAGCCTGGCACTGCCCAGCCTGGATTGGTGCTTGGCATTGCCTCCAGCCAGCTGCAGGACCTTGTCCTTGGTCTTGTTGCACCTCCTGAGCTTGGCTTGTGCCCACCTCTGCAGCCTGCCCAGCTCCCTCTGGCTGGATCCTGCCCTCCAGCCTGGCTGCTGCACCACACAGCTTGGAGCCCCCTTCAAACCCTGGCAGGCCACAAGAAGGTCCCCTGGGAGCCTCCTCTGCTCCAGCCTGCACAGCCCCAACTGTTTCAGGCTGTGCTCACAGCAGAGCTGCTGCAGCCCTCTGCCTCATCCCAGCAGCCCCCAAAAGTGCTGCCAGGTTTTCCCAGGCAGGCTGAAGCTAAGCAGCACCCAGGGAAGTTGCTCAATTAGGTTTCCCTTCGATTGTTGTTAAACTGAGCACTTGAGCCTGACAAGGAGAGAGAGAGAGGAGAGAGCTGTGCTGAGAGCTGAGCTTCCTGCAGCCTTCCCTTCAGCCTTGGAGCAAAGCATCACAGACAACAAAGAATCCCAGCCCCAAAAAGGGCTGCAAGGCTCAGAAGAGGAGAGGGTGGACTGGAAGGAGCTGCCCCCTGAGGTCCAGCTTTGCTGAAGCCATTCAAACTGCAGCCCAGAGCTGCCCTGCAGCCTCAGCTCTCTCTACTCACATTCATCTTCCAGCTGCATGCAAATCTGCTCCCCGGACAGCAGCCACCAACAGTCCTCTGCACTGCTTCCTTTAAAGGGTCTCCCCAGAAGCTGGTCAGAGTCACTGACTCAAAGACTCCCCTAAATTACACCACCTGGAAGAGTTTCATTCCCCTCATCCCCACCCCCCCCAGGTGCTTCCTTAGCTCCCCAGCACGAAATCAATCTTCCTGCTGCTGCCTCAAGCCAGAGCCAGCTCAAGGCTGCCCATAAAAGCAAGGCTAAAGAGCCCAAAGCTTTGCAGGGTTTCAGATGAGCTGCTCTGTGCCAAGGCAGTTCCAGCCCTGGTTAAATGCCAGCCTGTGCCAGCAGAGCCAGCAGCATTATTCAGGCAGGGTTCAGGAGGCTCAGGGCTTGAAGGAAGCTTGGGAGGGAGGCAGGGAGCAGAGGGAATCTTGGCAAGGCAGAACAGGACTTCATTCTTCAGCTGCTGGAAGGAGGCTGCTGCTGGGAACACCTCAGCCAGGCCTTCCCCAGCCAAAACCAACTGAAGCCCAACTCTTATCTGCTAGACAGATAACAGCTTTATCTGCTGGAGAAGGCAGCACTTCAAGCAGGGCACTGACCCCAGAGGGCTCAGCCCTCCCCGTGTGGCTGGCAGCAGTCAGGAGCAGGAGGCAGAACAACAACCAAGCAGGCAGACAGTGGAAGGTGTGGGGTGGGATGGGGAGAGAGGACAGCAGCACCTGGCTGAGGGAGCTGGGGCTGAGAGCCTGCAGAAGGAGAGAGGAGGAGAAGGGAGAGAGGAGGAGAAGGGAGAGAGGAGGAGAAGGGAGAGAGGAGGAGAGGGGAGAGAGGAGGAGAAGAAGGAGAGGAGAAGAAGGGAGAGAGGAGGAGAAGGGAGAGAGGAGGAGAAGGGAGAGAGGAGGAGAAGGGAGAGAGGAGGAGAAGGGAGAGAGGAGGAGAGGGGAGAGAGGAGAAGGGAGAGAGGAGGAGAAGGGAGAGAGGAGGAGAAGGGAGAGAGGAGGAGAAGGGAGAGAGGAGGAGAAGGGAGAGAGGAGGAGAAGGGAGAGAGGAGGAGAGGGGAGAGAGGAGGAGAGGGGAGAGAGGAGGAGAGGGGAGAAAGGAGGAGAAGAGAGAGAGGAGAAGGGAGAGAGGAGGAGAGGGGAGAGAGGAAAAGGGAGAGAGGAGGAGAAGGGAGAGAGGAGGAGAAGGGAGAGAGGAGGAGAAGGGAGAGAGGAGGAGAAGGGAGAGAGGGCAGCCCCAGAGGGGATCTCCAGGTGTTGAAACATCTCAAGGTGGAGGTGATGAGGATGGATGGGGCTGGGCTCTCTTTACCATGGCCAGGGACAGGACAAGAGGCAAGGGGCACAAACTGGCAGCCAGAAGGTTCCACTTGGATAGGAGGAGAAAACTCCTTGGTGTGAGGGTGCTGGAAGCCTGGAGCAGGCTGCTCAGAGAGGTTGTGGAGTCTCCTTGTCTGCAGAGCTGCCAACTCCTGCCCTGGGCATTGTGGGTGCCCTGTGGGTGCCCTGCTGGAGCAAGGAGGGGTGCAGGAGATGCTCTCCACAGCATCCAGGGGGACAGCTGAGGGCTGCAGCAGGTCCCACCCCAACCCTGCAGCCTGCTCCTGGCCAGCTTGTGGCTTCCTGTCACCTCTCCACCCTCGGTGCCAGAGCTGCTGCAGGTCCTTAGCACAGAATCAGCCAGGTGGAAGGGACCTCCAAGCTCATCCACTCCAACCTATCACCCAGCCCTGGCCAATCGACCTTCTGGAGCTCAGCCACACTTCAGGGCTGGGTGGCAGGAGGATGGCACCAGGCTCTGCTCAGTGGTGCCCAGAGACAGGGCACAAACTGCAGCAGCAGAAGCTGCATCTGAACCCAAGGAGGAGCCTGAAGAGTGCTGGAGGCCTGGAGCAGGCTGCCCAGAGAGGTTGATGGAGTCTCCTTGTCTGCAGAGCTTCCAAACCCCTGCCCTGGCACATTGTGCCCCTGGGCAAGCTGCCATGGGTGCCCTGCTGGAGCAAGGAGGGATGCAGGAGATGCTCTCCAGAGCATCCAGAGGGACCTGCAATGGCTGCAACCTGCTCCTGGCCAGGCTGTGGCTTCCTGCCACCTTTCTACCCTCAGTGCCAGAGCTGCTGCAGCACCTTCTTGGAGCTCAGCAACACTTCAGGGCTGGGTGGCAGGAGGATGGCACCAGGCTCTGCTCAGTGGTGCCCAGCAACAGGGCACAAACTGCAGCAGCAGAAGCTGCATCTAAACTCGAGGAGGAACTTCTGTGCCTGAAGGGTGCTGGAGGCCTGGAGCAGGCTGCCCAGAGAGGTTGATGGAGTCTCCTTGTCTGCAGAGCTTCCAAACCCCTGCCCTGGCATATGTGCCCCTGGGCAAGCTGCCGTGGGTGCCCTGCTGGAGCAAGGAGGGATGCAGGAGATGCTCTCCAGAGCATCCAGAGGGACCTGCAATGGCTGCAACCTGCTCCTGGCCAGGCTGTGGCTTCCTGCCACCTTTCTACCCTCAGTGTCAGAGCTGCTGCCCAGAGAAGTTGCAGAGTCTCCTTCTCTACAGAGCTTCCAACCCCTCCCTGGCACACTGTGCCCCTGGGCAAGCTGCTGTGGGTGCCCTGCTCTGGCAGGGGATGAGCTCCAGAGGTCCCTTCTCAACCCTCCCCATCCCATGACTCTACCTCAGAGCCAGCAGCACTCCCATGGCACTGACACACCACCAGGAGCTGCAGAGCAGCGAGGAGCAGAGGGTTTGAAGCACAACTAAAGAGCAAAGAACTCCTCCAGCACTCGGTGATTTTATGACCTGGAGCAAGCTGTTTGCTTGCTTTTCAGTTCACCTCAGCCCACCCCACAGAACAGAACGTCCCCTTCTGTGCCAGCTGCCAGGAAAGCATCACCTGGAAGGAAAGCATCACCTGGAAGATGGAGAGCAGCACTGCAGGGTGAAAACTTCAAGCACTGGCATCGTTTCCCCCCCCTCAGCTGGAGGTACAATGAGCAGCAAAGCTACCCAGGGGAGAACAGTTCTGGTTCCTGAGCTCTTTCCTGACTGTAAACCTGTCTGACCTGTACCAAGCCTATCTGCTTCAGCAGGCACCCACAGCCTGACAGCTGCACTGCTGCTTCACCTGAGGGTTTATGCAACCTCTGGAAGCAAAGCTGAGCACAGCAGCTGTGCCTGAGCCAGCCTGACCGTGAGGACTGCCCAAGCTGGGAACCAGCTGCAGGTCAAGCAAACAACAACGATTGCAGCTCCTGACTCGCCCTGCTGTGCTAGCAAGAGCTGAAACTCCCCTGCCTGAAGCAATCAGCTGGGCCAGAGAGTTCCTGCAGCAATCCTCCTTCTCCTCCTCCTCCACCCCCAGGCTCTGTCCCAGGTCCAACTGCAGCAGCTCTGCTCAAGGTCAGCATCCACAGGTCCTAAACAATGACTTTTTGACTTGTTGGGAGGGGGAAAGAAAAATCAAGGTCGAGCATCCACAGCTCTGGAAGGATGCAAAGATGCTGAGAGCTACCTGGACTCCAGCCCTGGTGCTGCAGGCACCCAAGGCCACAATCGATTTCAAACACATCCACCCCCCCCCCAGGTTGGCTCTGGGGTTAACCAAACCACCTCCACCCCCACCCCCGGGACCCTCATTACGGTGTCTCTCCTCCCCCAGCTGTTCTCCAGCCCCCACAGACGTCTCTGCTGCTCCTCTCCTCCCAGCACTGAGCCATTTCAAACCCCAGAACGTTTTCAAACCACTCCAAACTCTCCAAAACCACAGGAAAACAGCAGAGGACCTCCAGAGAAAGCTTCTGCAGCTCAAGCACAACCACGAAGCATTCAAGAACCCAACCCAAACAAGAGCAGAGTGGCAGCAGCCTCCAGACCCACTCCTAAATGAGCAGCCAAGAGGGAAACACACAGAGCAAGGGAAGCAAACCCAGCTCCAGCTCCTCCGAGCTTCGGGGGAGTGCAGCTTTAAGGTCAACAAAGCAACTGCAGCACCAAGGGCTGGGGCTGTGGAGCAGCCAGGCAGAGGTCTGCGTGCAGCAGAGAAGGTGGCCTGGGGTTTGCTAACCCTGCAGGAGCTCTTCCAGCACTTTCCCTCTGCCTTTCTGTGTTGGAATTTAAGCCCCAGCCAAGCCACTGCTTCCATTTCATAGAAGAGAACCCCAGAGTCAGTCAGGCTTGGAAGGGAGCACAAAGATCATCGAGTTCCAACCCCCCCATGCCGTGCCCAGGGACACCTCCAAAGCTCAGCCAGTCCAAGCCCTGCCAGAGCAGCAGCACCCAGAGCAGAGCACACAGCAGCACAGCCAGGCAGGGGGTGAGTATCTCTAGAGAGGGAGATTCCACAGCCCCCCTGGGCAGCCTGTGCCAGGCTCTGGCACCCTCACAGGGAAAAATTCCTCCTCTTGTTTACATGGAACTTCCTATGGAATCAGGCAGGGCTGGAAGGGAGCACAAGGAGCAGGCAGTGCCAACCCCTGCCATGCCCAGGGACACCCTACCCTAGAGCAGGCTGCACACAGCCTCAGCCAGCCTGGCCTCAAACACCTCCAGCCATGGGGCCTCAACCACCTCCCTGGGCAACCCCTGCCAGGCTCTCACCACTCTCCTGCTCAACAACTTCCTCCTCACCTCCAGCCTCACTCTCCCCACCTCCAGCTCTGCTCCATCCCCCCCACTCCTGCCACTCCCTCACAGCCTCCAAAGTCCCTCCCCAGCTTTTTTGCAGCCCCCTTCAGATCCTGGCAGGCCACAAGAAGGTCACCTGGGAGCCTCCTCTGCTCCAGCCTGCACAGCCCCAACTCTTTCAGGCTGTGCTCACAGCAGAGCTGCTGCAGCCTCTCAGCATCCTCCTGGCCCTGCTCTGGACACTCTCCAGCATCTCCACAGCCCTCTTGGCCCAGGGGCTCCAGAGCTGGATGCAGGACTCCAGGTGGGGTCTCAGCAGAGCAGAGCAGAGGGGCAGAATCCCCTCCCTGGAGGGCAGAGTGGCCCAGAGTCCAGCACCCCACACCCCACCCCCATGCCCGGCTGTGCTCTGGCTTCCCAGCCCCTCCAACCCCCTCGATGCTCGCACGTCTGAAGGCAGAGGGAAGCCAGCCCTGCTCTGCGACCTTCTGCTCAACGTCGGAGGAGAAAAGAAGACCTCGAGAGATCTGCATTTAACACCTTCCACACCCTCCGGTATCTACCCAGCAGCAGAGGAACTAAGTTTGCCTTATCCTGGGCTCCACAGCAGCCTCAGCACCGCCGCCAGGAATCACATCTGGCATCGAGGCAGGCAGCTGGGGACAGGCACAGCTGGGGACAGGCACAGTTAGGGACAGGCGCAGCTGGGGACAGGCACAGCTGGGGACAGGCACAGTTAGGGACAGGCGCAGCTGGGGACAGGCACAGCTGGGGACAGGCACAGTTAGGGACAGGCGCAGCTGGGGACAGGCGCAGCTGGAGACAGGCGCAGCTGGGGACAGGCGCAGCTGGGGACAGGCGCAGTTGGGGACAGGCGCAGCTGGGGACAGGCGCAGCTGGGGACAGGAGCAGCTGGGGACAGGCGCAGCTGGAGACAGGCGCAGTTGGGGACAGGCGCAGCTGGGGATAGGCGCAGCTGGGGACAGGCGCAGTTGGGGACAGGCGCAGCTGGGGACAGGCGCAGCTGGGGACGCGCACAGTTAGGGACAGGCGCAGTTAGGGACGCACACAGCTGGGGACAGGCGCAGCTGGGGACAGGCGCAGCTGGGGACAGGCACAGTTGGGGACGCGCGCAGCTGGGGACAGGCACAGTTGGGGACGCGCGCAGCTGGGGACAGGCACAGTTGGGGACGCGCGCAGCTGGGGACAGGCGCAGCTGGGGACAGGCGCAGCTAGGGACAGGCGCAGCTGGGGACGCGCGCAGCTGGGGACAGGCGCAGCTGGGGACAGGCGCAGCTGGGGACAGGCGCAGTTGGGGACAGGCGCAGCTGGGGACAGGCGCAGCTGGGAACGCGCACAGTTAGGGACAGGCGCAGCTGGGGACAGGCGCAGCTGGGGACAGGCGCAGCTGGGGACAAGCACGTCGGAGCCCAGCTCTGCCCGCCTGGCTGCGAAGGGAGGAGCAGCCTGAAGCCTTGGCACTGACACCTGCCTCAGCCCCGACAGCAGGGACCGGCTGCGGAGCGGAGCGGACGGGCAAGAGGAGCAGCGGGACAAGCTGGCAGGGCAGGGAGGTGTGTGTGGGGGGGTGAGTGAGCAGTGGGGCAGCCAGGGCCCGGGACGGCAGGCAGGGAGAGCTGGCAGGCGCAGGCAGGCGCAGGCAGCCCCGGGCAGCCCCGGGCAGCGCGACCCGGGGGCGGGTTGGGCCTCCGGCGCTGTGCCGCAGCCCGGCGCTGACCACGGCCGAGGCCGACGGCCGCTCCCCCGCAGCCTGGGCCGGCTCTCAGCGTGAGGCCAGCCGCTCGCCCGACCTCCCAGGCCCGTGCAGAGCAGCCGGCTCCCCGCCGCCCCCCCGGGGGACAGCACCGAGAGAGCCGCGGCGTGACCCCGCCGGAGGCCGCGGCAATGTCACCCTGCCTCGCACGCCGCGACACGGCCCGGGGCCGCCCGCTCCTCGGGCAGCCAGGGCAGGGCGGGAGGCACCGTGGCGGGGTCAGGGCCGCCGCAGGGCGGAGGGGCCCGGGGCCGGCCCGCACTCACCGGCTCCGCTCCGCTCGGCGCCGCCGCCGCCGCCGTCTCCCCGCGGCCGCCCGCCCGCCCCCTCCCTCCTCCGCTGCGCCCGCGGGGGGGCGGGCCTTGCCCTGACGGCCAGCCAATGGCCGCTGACAAGAGCCGCCCCGCGCACAGGGAGTGGCTGCGTGGCGGCAGACAGACGGCGGCCGCAGCCAATCGCTGCCGGAAGGGGGCGGAGGGAGCGGCGGGGGGCGGGGCCGCGTGTGTCGGTATGGGGCCGGGCGGGAGCAGCGGCTGCGGCCAGCGCTGGGACGCGCAGGGCCCGGCCCCGGCGCCGCCTCCGCCCGAGCTCTCCTGGGGCTCCTTAACCCCCGTCCGGCAGGGGTTACGCCGTGCCCGCACCGCGTCCCGACCCTGCTGTGCCCCCTTCGCCTCGGAGCTGGCCCCTCGCTTAAGGCAAGCAGCAGCCTGGCAGCAGCGCTGGCTGAGCGCAGGGGGAAAAACCACCCCAGCTTTCCTTGCCCACCTTTGGGTCACTCACAGCACCACGGCAAGCCTCGGGGCTGCTTCTCGCCCAAGCCCAGAACGGCCCCGGCCAGCGAGGGAACCGGGCTGCTCCCAGCGAGGGCCCCACAGCTCCCAGCCGACCTCTCCCCCCCTCCCTTCGGGGGCTCTCCCCCAACCTTGCTTGCTCTGCCCCAGAGCAAAGGCAGCTTCACCCCAGGCCAGCGCTCAGGAGACCATAGCAGAGCCCAAACCCCCCCCCCCCAAGCTTTTGCCACAGCACAGAAGGGCTGAGAGCCAGGGCCTCAAACACTCCGAGGGGGCTCGAAGCCTTTGAAGGACACAACGACCTTTGCCAGCTGCTGGCAGAGAGCACAGGGCTGCAGGAGGCTTTACTGACAACCACAGCACAGAGGCATTCCATCACCTTTCTTCTCCTTGGGCAGAAAGGCTCCCACGAGGAGCCCACCCCCCTTCTCCACGAGGATGGTTAACATGGTTTGAGCCTAGGACACAGCCACTGGAGTACAACAGCAGCAAGAAGAAGCTTCAGCACCAGAGCAGAGCTGGTAACAACACAGCCCAGCAGGGATCAGGGGCACACAGAAGCCTTTAGCTGACACTTCAGAACCTTTCTGGATGCTTCAAACTCCTGCTTTGCTCCCCCCCTCCCCCCAGTTCCACAGCTGTCATCAGTCCAGCATGCACACAGCCTCTTCATCACCTTCATCACTCCTGGGTGCAGGGAGGCCCTGCTGAGACAACCAAAGCCTGGGATTGCCCAGTGCCCCTTTTGAAAGCATCACCCTCACTCCCAGCCCCACAACCTGCTCATCTCACTGAAGGAGTGCATGAACTTTTCTCCTGGCTGCAAAGTGCAACACCCCTGAGGATGTTGCTCTGGGCCACCTTAGCCCAAATCCCTCACTTGGCCTTTGTTTCAAATGTTAGGTTGGCTGAAAATCCCAAACCAAGCAGCAGCACAGCACATGGGCAGCAGTAAAAGAACAGGCAGCAGTAAAAGAACAGGCAGCAGTAAAAGAACAGGCAGCAGGACAGAACACATCCAAACCACAAGGGGATTCTTCCTCAGCCCTCCTGTTCCCAATGGGGTTGCAACCTCCACAGGCAGAGGAAGAGAGCAGGACCAGCTGCAGTGGTACCATCAGGAGTGAGCCACTTTTGCCATGGAGAGCAGAGCAGGTGGGAGCAGGCCAGTCCTGGCCACAAGGAACAGAGGGAGCAGAGCATCTTCAGGCTCTAGCTGATGCAGGGATGGTTACCACACAGTTGGTTTGCAGCCTGTGAGTGCAGAAAGCCATTTCAGCTGAAGCTCCCAAGGAAAGAGTCCTCTGCAGCCTGAAGCCAGGCACTTGCTTCAGACATTCCAGTTCAAGGCAGCTACAGCTTAATCCATGCCACTGTTTGCTCCCTCTGGCTTCAGGCACGTCTGGAAGCTCCTCAGAGGGACGACTCACTGAGCCAGGCTCCCTTTCTGGCCTGTCCACAGCTCTCTGAGCTCCACTTTGCAGCCAAGATCCCTGAGAGCAGCTCTGGCCACGTCGTCGCAGTCCCTGTGTGCTGCACGAGCTTCTGTGATCAGGTCCTCAGCTCCCATCGCCAGGATGGGCTGGGAGAAGTCTCGGCTGCGGGACACCAGGTTGCGGATCAGCATGCAGGCCTGCTTCTGGGAGAGGGAGAGGGGGGGAGGAGGAGGGAGAGAGGGGGAGGAGGAGGGAGAGAGGGGCAGGAGGAGGGAGAGAGGGGCAGGAGGAGGGAGAGAGGGGCAGGAGGAGGGAGAGAGGGGCAGGAGGAGGGTGAGAGGGGCAGGAGGAGGGAGAGAGGGGCAGGAGGAGGGAGAGAGGGGCAGGAGGAGGGAGAGAGGGGGAGGAGGAGGGAGAGAGGGGAGGAGGAAGGAGAGAGAGAGTAGGAGGAGGAAGAGAGGGGGGAGGAGGAGGGAGAGAGGGGGAGGAGGAGGGAGAGAGGGGGAGGAGGAGGGAGAGAGGGGCAGGAGGAGGGAGAGAGAGGCAGGAGCAGGGAGAGAGGGGGAGGAGCAGGGAGAGAGGGGGAGGAGGAGGGAGAGAGGGGGAGGAGGAGGGAGAGAGGGGGAGGAGGAGGGAGAGAGGGGGAGGAGGAGGGAGAGAGGGGGAGGAGGAGGGAGAGAGGGGGAGGAGGAGGGAGAGAGGGGGAGGAGGAGGGAGAGAGGGGGAGGAGGAGGGAGAGAGGGGGAGGAGGAGGGAGAGAGGGGGAGGAGGAGGGAGAGAGGGGGAGGAGGAGGGAGAGAGGGGCAGGAGGAGGGAGAGAGGGGGAGGAGGAGGGAGAGAGGGGGAGGAGGAGGGAGAGAGGGGGAGGAGGAGGGAGAGAGGGGGAGGAGGAGGGAGAGAGGGGGAGGAGGAGGGAGAGAGGGGGAGGAGGAGAGGGGTCAGGGGTCTTGGGGGAAAGCTCTGCCACGCAGGGTGGTGGCACACACAGGGCAGAGCTGCCCTCAAGCTTTTCTAGGTGACCAAATGCGAGCTGCTGTGGCTGGTAGCTCTCCTTCAGGTTTGGACAACAAAACCTCCTGCTTCTCTAAGGGCCCCCAGGACCCCTCAAGCACAGCCCAGGACCCCTCAAGCACAGCCCAGGACCCCTCAAGCACAGCCCAGGACCCCTCAAGCACAGCCCAGGACCCCTCAAGCACAGCCCAGGACCCCTCTGAACCCAGGACCCCTCACAGCCCAGCCCCCCTCTGAGCCCAGGACCCATCACAGCCCAGTCCAGCCCCCCTCTGAGCCCAGGACCCCTCACAGCCAGCCCAGCCCCCCTCTGAGCCCAGGACCCCTCACAGCCCAGCCCAGCCTCCCTCTGAGCCCAGGACCCCTCACAGCCCAGCCCAGCCTCCCTCTGAGCCCAGGACCCCTCACAGCCCAGCCCAGCCCCCCTCTGAGCCCAGGACCCCTCACAGCCCAGCCCAGCCTCCCTCTGAGCCCAGGACCCCTCACAGCCCAGCCCAGCCTCCCTCTGAGCCCAGGACCCCTCACAGCCCAGCCCAGCCTCCCTCTGAGCCCAGGACCCCTCACAGCCCAGCCCAGCCCCCCTCTGAGCCCAGGACCCCTCACAGCCCAGCCCAGCCCCCCTCTGAGCCCAGCCCCCCTCTGAGCCCAGCCAGGGCAGCACCAAACCCTTTAGATAATGCTATCCCACAACTCTTCCATTAGACCAAACTCCTCTTCCCACCCTCTTTAGGCTGTTCCAGGCTCCTTCCCTGACACCCAACTTAAGCTGCTCTTCCAGAGGCCATTCTGGAAGGGGTTTTACTACTCTGTTTGAGCACAAAGTGGCCACAAAGTGGCCCCTGAGGCTTGCAGAAGCAGCCAGAGGTGAAGCCCTTGCTGTGCAGGTGTTTGATCAGACTCTGGAGAAGAAGTGTTCTTGTCTCCTGCAGAGACACAACATCCCAGCACAGCCTGGGGCTGAAGGAGCCCATCCTCATCCTGCTCTTTGGAGGAGCAGGAAGAGGAGTGGTGCCTGGAAGAGCAGCACCCCACAGCTGTTTGGATCTGACTTCAGGTGGGTTTGAAGCCCTCCTCTGCAGCAGTGAGAGCTGGAAGGACTCTTGCACCCATGCTGCCCTCCCAAGGCACTCAGAGCCTTTCTTGTCTGCTAAGCTAAGCCTCCAGATCCCAACCCAGCAGCGAGCACAGCCCCAGGCACCCTGCGAGGGGCCACCAGGAGGTGCTCTGAGGCAGGTACCTGGACAGCCACTTCCCGGGGATGTGCTTTCATGGCCTGCAGAGCTGCCAGGGCCCCTCCACCCTCCATGATGATGTGGCAGTTCTCAGGCTTGCGCAGAGCCAGCATGCAGAGGGCAGCACAGCCCTGCTCACAGATCTGCAGGACAAGAAAAGGGAGGGGGGGGGAGACACAAACAAACTCACTGCCTGCAGAGGAGCACCAAAAGTATTTCACAGTATCACCAAGGTTGGAAGAGACCTCACAGCTCATCAAGTCCAACCCTTTAGCACAGAGCTCAAGGCCAGACCATGGCACCAAGTGCCACGTCCAGTCCTGCCTTGAACAGCTCCAGGGACGGCGACTCCACCACCTCCCCGGGCAGCCCATTCCAGTGGCCAATGACTCTCTCAGGGAAGAACTTTCTCCTCACCTCCAGCCTAAATCTCCCCTGGCACAGCCTGAGGCTGTGTCCTCTCGTTCTGGTGCTGGCCACCTGAGAGAAGAGAGCAACCTCCTCCTGGCCACAACCTCCCCTCAGGTAGTTGCAGACAGCAATGAGGTCTCCCCTGAGCCTCCTCTTCTCCAGGCTAACCAATCCCAGCTCCCTCAGCCTCTCCTCGTAGGGCTGTGCTCAAGGCCTCTCCCCAGCCTCGTTGCCCTTCTCTGGACACGCTCAAGCATCTCAATGTCCCTCCTAAACTGGGGGGCCCAGAACTGAACACAGCACTCAAGGTGTGGTCTAAGCAGTGCAGAGTACAGGGGCAGAATGACCTCCCTGCTCCTGCTGGCCACACCATTGCTGATGCAGGCCAGGATGCCACTGGCTCTCTTGGCCACCTGGGCACACTGCTGGCTCATGTTCAGGCGGGTATCAATCAGCACCCCCAGATCCCTCTCTGTCTGGCTGCTCTCAGCCACTCTGACCCCAGCCTGTATCTCTACATGGGGTTGCTGTGGCCAAAGTGCAGCACCCTGCACTTGGAGCTATTGAACTCCATCCCCTTGGCCTCTGCCCATCTGTCCAGGAGGTCAAGGTCTGCCACTGGCTCTCTTGGCCACCTGGGCACACTGCTGGCTCATGTTCAGGTGGGTATCAATCAGCACCCCCAGATCCCTCTCTGTTTGGCTGCTCTCCAGCCTGCCTCCAAAATCCATCTGATCCCCAGCAGTGTGGAGCAGCAGGTGCAGGGAGGGGATTCTGCTCTCTGCTCCAGCTTTGCTGAGACCTCCTCTGAAGTCCTGTGTCCAGCTCTGGAGTCGTCCCCCCCTACTTATAAAGAGGACATGGAACTGTTAGAGTGGGTCCAGAGGCCATGGAGATGATCAGAGGGTGAAGCACCTCTGCTGTGAGGCCAGGCTGAGGCAGTTGGGAGTTGTTCAGCCTGGAGAAGGCTGCAGAGAGACCTTGGAGCTGCCTGCCAGTGCTTGAAGAAGCTACAGGAGAGCTGGGGGGGAGTATGTACAGAGCCCTGCAATGACAGGACAAGAGCTGATGGCTGCAGACTGGAAGGAGCTGGATTGAGAGGAGACATGAGGAGGAAATTCCTCCCCAGGAGGGTGCTGAAGCACTGGAACAGGCTGCCCAGAGAGGCTGTGGAGGATGCAAGCCTGGAAGTGTCCAAGGCCATGTTAGATGGAGCCTAGAGCAAGCTGGGCTGGTGGGAGGTGTCCCTGCCCGTGGCTGGAGGGTTGGAACTGGATGATCTTTAAGGTCCCTTCCAACCCAACCCAATCTGGGATTCTATGATCCAGGAACAAGAAAGAGAGCTAATAAAGTGAACAGATCTTCACACAAGCATTCACCCAAGGAACTGGGATTGGTTAGCCTGGAGAAGGAGGCTCAGGGGTGAACTTATTGCTGTCTGCAACTACCTGAGGGGAGGTTGTGGCCAGGAGGAGGTTGCTCTCTTCTCTCAGGTGGCCAGCACCAGAACAAGAGGACACAGCCTCAGGCTGTGCCAGGGGAAATTAAGGCTGGAGGTGAGGAGAAAGTTCTTCCCTGAGCCAAACAGAAAGGGATCTGGGGGTGCTGATTGATACCCACCTGAACATGAGCCAGCAGGTGGCTGTTGCCTTATCTGGGGTGGCTGTTGCCGTGTGCCCAGGTGGCCAAGAGAGCCAGTGGCATCCTGGCCTGCATCAGCAATGGTGTGGCCAGCAGGAGCAGGGAGGTCATTCTGCCCCTGTACTCTGCACTGCTTAGACCACACCTTGAGTGCTGTGTTCAGTTCTGGGCCCCCCAGTTTAGGAGGGACATTGAGATGCTTGAGTGTGTCCAGAGAAGGGCAACGAGGCTGGGGAGAGGCCTTGAGCACAGCCCTACGAGGAGAGGCTGAGGGAGCTGGGATTGGTTAGCCTGGAGAAGAGGAGGCTCAGGGCAGACCTCATTGCTGTCTGCAACTACCTGAGGGGAGGTTGTGGCCAGGAGGAGGTTGCTCTCTTCTCTCAGGTGGCCAGCACCAGAACGAGAGGACACAGCCTCAGGCTGTGCCAGGGGAGATTTAGGCTGGAGGTGAGGAGAAAGTTCTTCCCTGAGAGAGTCATTGGCCACTGGAATGGGCTGCCCGGGGAGGTGGTGGAGTCGCCGTCCCTGGAGCTGTTCAAGGCAGGACTGGACGTGGCACTTGGTGCCATGGTCTGGCCTTGAGCTCTGTGCTAAAGGGTTGGACTTGATGAGCTGTGAGGTCTCTTCCAACCTTGGTGATACTGTGATACTGTGGTACTGTGAACTTCCCCCTCCCACACCAGGCTGTTAAAGCTTGACAGCATCCCCCAGCTGCAGTCCTTCAGCAGCTGCACTCAGAACAACTCTGCTGAGCACCACTCCCAGCCAGGCTGTGGCTTGGTTCCCTGCACTGCTCCATTCCACAGTCCAAGCCCCAGTTAGGTGCATACCTGAGGGTTGCCCAGGTGGTGGCTGACAGCAAGCACTATGAGGTCTGTGGCTCCAGCACTGACGATGGCATCTTTGACGTCGTCGTTCCCTGCCACCGCTCGGAGGGCACTCAGCACCTGCCTCACCACGTCCTGCAGCGCCCCCCCCAGGGGAACAAAACCAGCTCAGAGAGCCTTTCACAGGCTGGAAAGCCAACCACAACACCTCCCAGCAGCTCCATGCAAACAGCTGCACTCTCAGTTCTGGACAGCATCACTCACATTGAATCAGGAAGGGGAGCACAAGGATCATTCAGCTCCAACCCCCCTGTCGTGTCCAGGGACACCTCACACTAGATCAAGCTGGGCACAGCTTCATCCAGCCTGGCCTTAAACACCTCCCTGGGCAACCCCTGCCAGGCTCTCAGCACTCTCATGCTGAACAACTTCTTCCTCACATCCAGGCTGAGTCTCCCCATTTCCAGCTTTGTTCCATCCCCCCCAGTCCTATCACTCCCTGACAGCCTAAAAAGTCCCTCCCCAGCTCTCTTGTAGGCCCCCTTAAGATACTGAAAGGTCACAATAAGGTCACCTGGGAGCCTTCTCCTCTCCAGACATCTCACTTTCAATCAGCAGGGACCCTGCAGGAAAGCTGCAGAGGGACATCTCCTGAGGGTGTGTGGAGAGAGGCTAAGGGGGAATGGTTTGAAGCTGAGGCAGAGCAGGGTGAGCCTGGAGCTGAGGGAGAAGTTCTTCAGTAGGAGGTGGTGAGAGGCTGCCCAGGGAGGCTTTGGTGTTCAAGGCCAGGCTGGATGAGGCCTTGAGCAACCTGGGCTAGCAAGAGGTGTTCCCTGCCCATGGCTGGGGGTTGGAGTGGATGATCTGTGAGGTCACTTCCAACCTGAGCCACTCTCTGCTCCCCAGGCACTCACCGGGTGGTCGATGCAGTCAGCCAGCAGGGACACCATGAGGTTCAAGCCTCCAAGGTCCACAATGTCTTGGCAGAACTCATTCCTGACAGAGAGCCGAGAAAGGGTGGCACAGAGCTCGCTGAGAACCCCAGAGTTGTCCCTGAAGGCTGCAGAGGAGAGAGGAGGGAGGAGAGGGATGGAGTAGCCAGGGGCAAAGAGCAGCACTGCAGAGCCAGGCTGCTTTGTTCTGCTCCATTACCAACCAAACAGGACTGGATTTCACTGGTGCATCACAGCAGCAGGCATGGTGCCCTGCTCACCCTCTCCAGGCAGAGGCAGATCTCTCTCCCTTGGCAAGGAAGCAGAGGGCAATGTGTCTGTAAACCTGCACTGGGCTGGAAAACACCTCCCAGTGCAAGCAGCTCTGGCAATCACCAGTGCTGGGCCCCATCCTCTTTAACATCTTCACAGATGATCTGGATGAGGGCAGGGAGTCAGTCATCAGCAAGTGTGCAGATGACACCAAGCTGGGGGCAGATGTGGCTGGGCTGGAGGGCAGAAGGGCTCTGCAGCAGGACCTTGACTGCCTGGACAGATGGGCAGAGCCCAAGGGGATGGAGTTCAATAGCTCCAAGTGCAGGGTGCTGCACTTTGGCCACAGCAACCCCATGCAGAGATACAGGCTGGGGTCAGAGTGGCTGAGAGCAGCCAGACAGAGAGGGATCTGGGGGTGCTGATTGATACCCACCTGAACATGAGCCAGCAGTGTGCCCAGGTGGCCAAGAGAGCCAGTGGCATCCTGGCCTGCATCAGCAATGGTGTGGCCAGCAGGAGCAGGGAGGTCATTCTGCCCCTGTACTCTGCACTGGTTAGACCTCACCTTGAGTGCTGTGTTCAGTTCTGGGCCCCCCAGTTTAGGAGGGACATTGAGATGCTTGAGCATGTCCAGAGAAGGGCAACGAGGCTGGGGAGAGGCCTTGAGCACAGCCCTACGAGGAGAGGCTGAGGGAGCTGGGATTGGTTAGCCTGGAGAAGAGGAGGCTCAGGGCAGACCTCATTGCTGTCTGCAACTACCTGAGGGGAGGTTGTGGCCAGGAGGAGGTTGCTCTCTTCTCTCAGGTGGCCAGCACCAGAACGAGAGGACACAGCCTCAGGCTGTGCCAGGGGAGATTTAGGCTGGAGGTGAGGAGAAAGTTCTTCCCTGAGAGAGTCATTGGCCACTGGAATGGGCTGCCCGGGGAGGTGGTGGAGTCGCCGTCCCTGGAGCTGTTCAAGGCAGGACTGGACGTGGCACTTGGTGCCATGGTCTGGCCTTGAGCTCTGTGCTAAAGGCTTGGACTTGATGAGCTGTGAGGTCTCTTCCAGCCTTGGTGATACTGTAACCTCTGGAGCAGGCATTTTCCTCTCTCCAGGCACACTACAGCCTCAAAAGAATTAGAGATTGGTTTAGAGAGGACTTTCTGGATCATCTCTGGGAAGCTCTGAGTTACAACAGAGCAGGGCTGAGACCAGAAAGCAGCAGTGGAGTGCTTTTGGCTCCAGGAAGGGACAATGTGGGTCCAAAAGGGCAATAAAGCTCATGAAGGGTTTAGAGAACAAATCTTCTGAGGAGCAGCTGAGGGAGTTGGGGTTGTGCAGCCAGGAGAAAAGGAGCCTGAGGGGAGTCCTGATTGCTCTCCCTAAAAGGAGGCTAGAGCCAGGTGGGGTTTGGCCTCTTCTAAGGACCAAGAGACAGGACAAGATGAAACAGCCTCAAGTTGCCCCAGGAGAGGTTGAGGTTGGACATGAGGAACAATTCCTTCACTGAAAGGGTTGTCAAGGCCTAGAACAGGGTGGGGGTTGAATCATCAGCCCTGGTGAGATCCTAAGACTCACAGATAGGGTGCTGAGGGCCATGGGTTAGCCCCAGCCTTGGCAGAGTCAGACTCTGGTTGGACTTGATGATCTCAAAGGCATTTCCCACCCTGTAGGACTCCATGGCTGGGAGTCAGCAGTCACAGAGCTCCCTTTCCCCCTGCCAGCCTGCACAAGGGACCCTCAGGGCTCCCCTCTCACCTGGCAGCCTGCACAGAGACCCTCAGGACATCCTTCCCCCCTGCAGCCTGGATGAGGACCCTCAAGGCTCCCTCCCCATCCCCTGCCAGCCTGCACAGGGACCCTCAGGGCTCCCTTTACCTTCGGCAGCCTGCACAGGGACCCTCAGGGCTCCCTCCTCACCCCGTGCCAGCCTGCACAGGGACCCTCAGGGCTCCTTCCTCACCCCGTGCCAGCCTGCACAGGGACCCTCAGGGCTCCCTTCCCCCCCTGCCAGCCTGCACAGGGACCCTCAGGGCTCCCTTCCCCCCTGCAGCCTGGATGAGGATCCTCAGGGCTCCCTTCCCCCCACCCTGCCAGCCTGCACGGGGACCCTCAAGGCTCCCTCCTCACCCCGTGCCAGCCTGCATAGGGACCCTCAGGGCTCCCTTGCCCCTGCCAGCCTGCACAGGGACCCTCAGGGCTCCCTTTACCATCGGCAGCCTGGATGAGGACCCTCAGGGCTCCCTTCCCCCCTGCCAGCCTGCACAGGGACCCTCAGGGCTCCCTCCTCACCTCGTGCCAGCCTGCATATGGACCCTCAGAGCTCCCTTCCCCCCTGCCAGCCTGCACAGGGACCCTCAGAGCTCCCTCCCCACCCCCTACCAGCCTGCACAGGGACCCTCAAGGCTCCCTCCTCACCCCGTGCCAGCCTGCATAGGGACCCTCAGGGCTCCCTTGCCCCTGCCAGCCTGCACAGGGACCCTCAGGGCTCCCTTTACCATCGGCAGCCTGGATGAGGACCCTCAGGGCTCCCTTCCCCCCTGCCAGCCTGCACAGGGACCCTCAGAGCTCCCTCCCCACCCCCTACCAGCCTGCACAGGGACCCTCAGAGCTCCCTCCCCATCCCCTGCCAGCCTGCACAGGGACCCTCAGGGCTCGCTTTACCTTCGGCAGCCTGCACAGGGACCCTCAGGGTTCCCTCCCCACCCCGTGGCAGCCTGCACAGGGACCCTCAGGGCTCCCTTCCCCCCTGCCAGCCTGCACAGAGACCCTCAGGGCTCGCTTTACCTTCGGCAGCCTGCACAGAGACCCTCAGGGCTCCATTCCCCCCCTGCCAGCCTGCACAGGGACCCTCAGGACATCCTTCCCCTCTGCAGCCTGGATGAGGACCCTCAAGGCTCCCTCCCCACCCCCTGCCAGCCTGCACAGGGACCCTCAGGGCTCCCTTCCCACCCTGCCAGCCTGCACAGGGACCCTCAGGGCTCCCTTCCCCCCTGCCAGCCTGCACAGGGACCCTCAGGGCTCCCTCCCCACCCTGCCAGCCTGCACAGGGACTCTCAGGGCTCCCTCCCCACCCTGCCAGCCTGCACAGGGACCCTCAGGGCTCCCTCCTCACCCCCTGCCAGCCTGCACAGGGACCCTCAGAGCTCCCTTCCCCCCTGCCAGCCTGCACAGGGACCCTCAAGACATCCTTTCCCCCTGCAGCCTGGATGAGGACCCTCAAGGCTCCCTCCCCATCCCCTGCCAGCCTGCACAGGGACCCTCAAGGCTCCCTCCTCACCCCGTGCCAGCCTATATAGGGACCCTCAGGGCTCCCTTCCCCCATGCCAGCCTGCACAGGGACCCTCAGGGCTCCCTCCCCACCCCCTGGCAGCCTGGATGAGGACCCTCAGGGCTCCCTCCCCACCCCGTGGCAGCCTGCATAGGGACCCTGAGGGCTCCCTTTACCTTCGGCAGCCCGGATGAGGACCCTGAGGCCATCGTTCTCCAGCACGATCATCTTGGCGTGGTCGTGAGCGTGGCCGAAGGGCACTCGGATGTCGTCGTCGAAGGTCATCACCCTGAGCGCCGCCGAGGCCGCCCGCACCACCTCGGGCTGCTGCCCGTGCTGCAGGATGGCTCCGGTCAGCAGGGGCAGGACTCCTCCTCTCACCAGCTCCTGCCTGTTCCCTTCGTGCTTCAGGCAGGCCTGGCGCAGGCAGCGCAGCACAGCCAGAGTCAGCTCCGCGTCCTCCCTGCCCTCCCGCAGGCTCCGCAGCAGCAGCTCCTGCCCAGCCGCGTCCAGCAGGTCTGGCTGCCCGTCCAAGAGGGCAGAGAGGGCAGAGAAGGCTTTCAGCAGGGTAGCTCTGTCTCCCGAAGCCAAGTGGCAGGCAGAGAAGAGCACAGGGTAGGCACCGTTCTGCCCGGCCAGGCAGCGGAAGGCCAATTGCTGCTTGCACTGCTCGCTGAAGACCTGCAGCTGCTCTGCCACCTGGGCCAGGGAAGAGTCGGCAACGGCTGCCCCCAGGGCATCCAAGGTCTGGAGGAGGGAAGGAGAATTAACTGAGCCTCTGCACCGCCAGGGGGATAAGAGAATCAGGAATGGTGTGGCCAGCAGGAGCAGGGAGGTCATTCTGCCCCTGTGCTCTGCACTGCTTAGACCACACCTTGAGTGCTGTGTTCAGTTCTGGGCCCCCCAGTTTAGGAGGGACATTGAGATGCTTGAGCATGTCCAGAGAAGGGCAACGAGGCTGGGGAGAGGCCTTGAGCACAGCCCTACGAGGAGAGGCTGAGGGAGCTGGGATTGGTTAGCCTGGAGAAGAGGAGGCTCAGGGCAGACCTCATTGCTGTCTGCAACTACCTGAGGGGAGGTTGTGGCCAGGAGGAGGTTGCTCTCTTCTCTCAGGTGGCCAGCACCAGAAGGAGAGGACACAGCCTCAGGCTGTGCCAGGGGAGATTTAGGCTGGAGGTGAGGAGAAAGTTCTTCCCTGAGAGAGTCATTGGCCACTGGAATGGGCTGCCCGGGGAGGTGGTGGAGTCGCCGTCCCTGGAGCTGTTCAAGGCAGGACTGGACGTGGCACTTGGTGCCATGGTCTGGCCTTGAGCTCTGTGCTAAAGGGTTGGACTTGATGAGCTGTGAGGTCTCTTCCAACCCTGATGATACTGTGGTACTGTGAGCAGCCCTTTGGAGTCGCTCCCATTGATTTAGCTATTCCCTTAGGCTGGGTTTAGGAAGGGCAGGTCCTGTCTCACCAAGCTGAGCTCCTTTTATGATCAGGTTCCTTCTTGGTGAATGTGGGGCAGGCTGTGGATGGAGTCTACCTGGACTGCAGCAAAGCCTTTGACACTGTCTGCCACAAGAAGCTCCTGGCCAAGCTGGCAGCTCATGGCTTGGACAGATTCACTCTGTGCTGGGTCAAGAACTGGCTGGATGGCAGAGCCCAGACAGTGGTAGTGAATGGTGCCACAGCCAGCTGGCAGCTGGCACTAGTGGTGTGCCCCAGGGATCAGTGCTGGGCCCAGTCCTGTTCAATATCTTTATTGATGATCTGGAGCAGGGGATTGAGTCCAGCAGCAGTAAGGTTGCAGATGGCACCAAGCTAGGAGCAGGTGTGGAGCTGTTGGAGGGTAGCAGAGCCCTGCAGAGGGACCTGGCCAGGCTGCATGGGTGGGCAGAGGCCAAGGGGATGAGACTGAACAAGGCCAAGTGCAGGATTCTGCACTTTGGCCACAACAACCCCAAGCAGCTACAGGCTGGGGCCAGAGTGGCTGAGAGCAGCCAGGAGGAAAGGGTCCTGGGGGTACTGATAGAGAGTAGCTGGAGATGAGCCAGCAGTGTGCCCAGGTGGCCAAGAGAGCCAATGGCAGCCTGGGCTGGCTCAGGAGCAGTGTGGGCAGCAGGACAAGGGAGGTTCTTGTGCCCCTGTGCTCAGCACTGCTCAGGCCACACCTTGAGTGCTGTGTCCAGTTCTGGGCCCCTCAATTCAGGAGAGCTGTTGAGGTGCTGGAAGGTGTCCAGAGAAGGGTGACAAAGCTGTGAGGGGCCTGGAACACAAACCCTATGAGGAGAGGTTAAGGGAGCTGGGGGGGTGCAGCCTGGAGAAGAGGAGGCTCAGGGCAGAGCTGATTGCTGCCTGCAGCTGCCTGAAGGGAGGTTGTAGCCAGGTGGGGTTGGGCTCTGCTGCCAGGCAAGCAGCAACAGAACAAGGGGACACAGCCTCAAGCTGTGCCGGGGCAGGTCTAGGCTGGATGTTGTTAGGAAGTTGTTGGCAGAGAGAGTGATTGGCATTGGAATGGGCTGCCCAGGGAGGTGGTGGAGGCACCGTGCCTGGAGGTGTTAAAGAACAGACTGGATGAGGCACTCAGTGCCATGGTCTGGTTGATTGAATAGGGCTGGGGGATAGGTTGGGCTGGATGATCTTGGAGGTCTCTTCCAACCTGCTTGATTCTATGAAGGACCTTTACAGCAGGGTGGGTTGGACAGAACCATCTCTGCTGTCTCAGGCCACCAGTTCATCACTCTTAAACTCCTCTGGCTTTTCCTAACTGGACTTTAGATACTTCCTTTGGGAGCAGCATGACCCAGAACATCAGGACAGAAAGAGTTTCTCTTCCCTGACTGGTTAAGGAGTAGGAGAACTTGGATCCTGCTCCCGAGTGTGTCAGGGCACAGCTCCTGCTTTGGGGAAGTAGAGAGGAGGAAATGTGACAGACTGGCTTGGGTGGGAAAGGACCTTCAAAGGTCATCCAATCCTACCCCCCTGCAGTCAGCAGGGACAGCCCCAGCTAAAGCAGGTTGCTCAGAGCCCAAACCAACCTGACCTGGAATGGATAGAGTCATAGAATTCACCAGGCTGGGAGAGAGCTCCAAGCTCCAACAGCCCAACCCAGCCACCAGACCATGGCACTCAGTGCCCCAGCCAGGCTTGGCTGCAACATCTCCAGCCACAGCCACTCCACCACCTCCCTGGGCAGCCCATTCCAGTGCCAATCACTCTCTCTGACAGCAACTTCCTAACAACATCCAGCCTCAACCTGCCCTGACACAGCTTCAGCCTGGGGCCCCTTCTTCTGGCCCTGGCTGCCTGGCAGCAGAGCCCAACCCCACCTGGCTACAGCCTCCCTGCAGGCAGCTGCAGGCAGCAATCAGCTCTGCCCTGAGCCTCCTCTGCTGCAGGCTGCACCCCCCCAGCTCCCTCAGCCTCTCCTCACAGGGCTCTGCTCCAGGCCCCTCCCCAGCCTTGCTGCCCTTCTCCAAACACCTTCCAGCACCTCAGCATCTCTCTGCAATGCAGGAGCCCAGAACTGGACACAGCACTGCAGGGGTGGCCTGAGCAGTGCTGAGCACAGGGGCACAAGAACCTCCCTTGCCCTGCTGCCCACACTGCTCCTGAGCCAGCCCAGGATGCCATTGGCTCTGCTGCCCACCTGGGCACTGCTGCCTCCTCTGCAGCTCCTCTCTGCCAGCACCTCCAGGGCCCTTTCCTCCTGCCTGCTCTCAGCCACTCTGGCCCCAGCCTGCAGTGCTGCTTGGGGTTGTTGTGGCCAAAGTGCAGAACCTGCCCTTAGCCTTGTTCAGTCTCATCCCCTTGGCCTCTGCCCACCCATCCAGCCTGGCCAGGTCCCTCTGCAGGGCTCTGCTCCCCTCCAACAGCTCCACAGCTGCTCCTAGCTTGCTGCCATCTGCAACCTGACTGCTGCTAGACTCAATCCCTTCATCCATTTCATCAATAAAGACACTGAACAGGTCTGTGCCCAGCACTGATCCTTGACTCTTGGGATGGGGCAGCTCTCACAGCAGAATCCACTCCTAAGCTCCAAAGGGCAACCTCTGCATTTGCCAGGAAGGAAATGTCAGCACTCTGCACTGTGCTATTCCTGCTGAGAAGAGCAGGTTGGCTCTTTGAACTTCCAAGTGATTCCCAGTTGGCAGAACAGAGAGGATTAGCTGCATGCTGAGGAGCTGACAGAGAAACAGGGCAGAGGCAGGAGCAGGAGGCACCGCTCATTACCCTCAGCCTATCACTTCAACCATTCCCAGACTCAGAATCCCACAATCAATTTGGTTGGAAGAGACATTACACAACCCTGCCCCTCAGAAGACAGGAGAAACTCTTCTTCCTACCAGCAGAATCTGATGCTTCTGCCTCTGGCCGTTCTCAGCTGCAGGCTGCCTCACAGCTTTCACAATGTTGCTTAGATCCACACCTGGAAGGCAAAACAAACCCCAGATTAGTGTCAGTGAGGGGAGCTTGGTTTCCAATCTGGCAAGTTAAACACAGCAGAGGGAGATGAAGTCACTGTGCAGAATGGATCAGTGCAGAAAGATGCTGAAGCTTTCACAGGCTTACAGGGTGTTAGGGGTTGGAAGGGACCCAAGGAGATCATCGAGTCCAAACCCCCTCCCAGAGCAGGACAATCCTATCTAACAGAGATCACAGAGGAACACATCCAGACATGTCTGGAAAGGCTCCAGAGAAGGAGACTCCACAACCTCCCTGGGGAGCCTATTCCAGTGCTCTGGGACCCTTACAGTAAAGAAGTTCCCCTTGTGTTGAGCTGGAATCTCTTTTGCTGCAATTGACTCCCAGGGAGCAGTGAGCAGAGCCTGTTCCCCCCTCCTGGCAGCCTTCAGATACTTAGAAGCATTTATCAGATCCCCTCTCAGTCTTCTCTTCTCCAGACTAAACAGCCCCAGGTCCCTCAGCCTCTCCTCATCAACCATGCCCTCCAGTCCCCTCATCATCCTCACAGCCCTCTCTTGGACTCTCTCCAGCAGTTCCTGTCCCTCTTCAACTGGGGAGCCCAAAACTGAACACAGTATTCAAGATGAGGCCAGGGCAGAGTAGAGGAGGGAGGAGAACCCCCCATTGATCTGCTGGACACACTCCTCCTAATCCACCCCAGGCTCCCACTGGCCTTCTTGGCCACTGCTGTGCCATGGTGAACTTGTTAGCCACCAGGACCCACAGGTCCCTCTCCACAAGGCTGCTCTCCAACAGATCACCTCCCAGCCTGTACTGCTGCAGTTTGTTATCCCTCCCCAGATGCAAGACTCTGCACTTGTCATAGAATCATAGAATCAACCAGGTTGGAAGAGACCTCCAAGATCATCCAGTCCAACCTAGCACCCAGCCCTAACCAATCAACCAGACCATGGCACTCAGTGCCTCATCCAGTCTGTTCTTTAACACCTCCAGGCACAGTGCCTCCACCACCTCCCTGGGCAGCCCATTCCAGTGCCAATCACTCTCTCTGCCAGGAACTTCCTAACAACATCCAGCCTATACCTGCCCTGGCACAACTTGAGACTGTGTCCCCTTGTTCTATTGCTGGTTGCCTGGGAGAAGAGGCCACCCCCCACCTGGCTACAATGCCCCTTCAGGTAGTTGTAGACAGTAATAAGATCACCTCTGAGCCTCCTCTTCTCCAGGCTAAACAGGCCCAGCTCCCTCAGCCTCTCCTCATAGGATTTGTGCTCCAGGCCCCTCACCAGCTTTGTTGCCCTTCTCTGGACATGTTCCAGCACCTCAACATCTTTCTTGAATTGTCCTTGCTGAACTTCATCTGGTTCCTCTGTGCCCAGCTCTCAGCCTGCCCAAGTCTCTCTGGATGGCAGCACAGCCTGCAGCTGGATCAGCCAAGCCTCCCAGCTTGGTGTCATCAGTAAACTTGCTAAGCAGACACTCTGTGCCCTGACCAATGTCACTGAAGAAGCTTTGCTAAAGTTCTGCTGCAAAAGCCAAATGCCTCCTGGAACAAAGCATCAATTCCAGCTGGGGAACAAAGAAATAAAAGGAGTTTTAATTTCCTTGACTAAATTCCCCTCTTCAATCTCACCCCAAGCAGTTTTGCAGTCATAATTACTCCCTGAAACTGGGTTAGCATTAAGAGTGGCTGTGTTCCACTTCACAAAGGCTTCTTTTCAGCTCAGGTTCATCAACCTTTCCATGCAGGTCCCCCTTCAATGTGAAGCTCTGCAAAACCTCAGCCTGCTGCAAACCCAACTGCAAAAAGGAGATGGATTTACAGTACCTTGAGACTCAAACTGCTGCACAGCTTCTCTCACAGCCTCTTCTGGCTCCATTTCAAATTCTGTGATGTTTTCTTGCACTGCATCGTCAAAAGTCTCCTGAGCAATCTGTTTGGATCCCATTTCACCAGCCTGGGGTAGGTCACCTCCTTGTCCTGCCATTAAGATCATCCAACAAGTCCATTTTGCTGCCAAAACGTCCTGATGCTCATCAGCAAGAGAGGGAAGGGACTTGGCTCTGGTTTTCAGAGCAAAAAAGCACAGCACTCCAGACCAAAATCACACGGTGGAGGGGATGACCGAGTTGGTTTAAGGGGATGAAATACAGCAGGTAAAAGAAGGAAGGAGGCCACGGCAGGGGGAGCCGCTGCTGCTCTGCCGCAGATGGGTGTGTGCCACACTGACACCTCGCCTGCCGCAGGAGCCTGCCCGGACACACACGGCCCTGAGTGCCCCCACACGCCCCACAGTTCATAGAATCATAGAATCAAGCAGGTTGGAAGAGAGCTCCAAGCTCAGCCAGTCCAACCTATCCCCCAGTCCTATCCAGTCAACCAGACCATGGCACTCAGTGCCCCAGCCAGGCTTGGCTGCAACACCTCCAGGCACGGTGCCTCCACCACCTCCCTGGGCAGCCCATTCCAATGCCAATCACTCTCTCTGCCAACAACTTCCTAACAACATCCAGCCTAGACCTACCCCGGCACAACTTGAGGCTGTGTCCCCTTGTTCTGTTGCTGGCTGCCTGGCAGCAGAGCCCAACCCCACCTGGCTACAGCCTCCCTGCAGGCAGCTGCAGGCAGCAATCAGCTCTGCCCTCAGCCTCTTCTGCTGCAGGCTGCACACCCCCAGCTCCCTCAGCCTCTCCTCACAGGCTTTGTGTTCCAGGCCTTTCACCACCTTTGTTACCCTTCTCCAAACACCTTCCAGCACCTCAACAGCTCTCTGCAATTCAGGGGCCCAGAACTGGACACAGCACTCCAGGGGTGGCCTGAGCAGTGCTGAGCACAGGGGCACAAGAACCTCCCTTGTCCTGCTGCCCACACTGCTCCTGAGCCAGCCCAGGCTGCCATTGGCGCTCTTACCACGGCCCAGAGCCATCCAGCCTGCCGCCGGCCCTGCTCCCCCGCACGCTTCACACCCGCACCCCTCTCACCGGGCCCAACCGGCCGGAGCCCACTCCCGCTTTCAGAGGAGCCTGCCCCGAAGTAGGGCCTAGAAATCGGGGACGGGTGCTGGGGATGCTCCCAGGTGCTTCGCTCCCCTCACAACCCACCTCCGTTCTTCGCCGGTCCGCGGCACCGCTCCCTGACGGGCTCCTCCCGCGTAACAAAGAGACGCGGATTGAGGGAAAGGGCCCTTCGCGGCTGCCGTACGCCCACTCCCTGCGGCTCAGTGCGCATGCGCCTGCGCCGAATCTGGCGCCGCTCAGCCCCGGGAGGCAGAAGCGTGGCGCGAAAAAGGACCCCAGGCGCCTCAGTGCGCATGCGCAGAGCAGCACCGCGGGAAAAGGGGACTCTCCGCGCCGGAGTACGCATGCGCGGAACAGCGCCGCGGGAAGAGGGGACTCTCCGCGCCGGAGTACGCATGCGCAGAGCAGCACCGCGGGGAAGGGGACTCTCCGCGCTGGAGTACGCATGCGCGGAGCAGCGCCGCGAGAAAAGGGGACTCTCCGCGCCGGAGTACGCATGCGCGGAGCAGCGCCGCGGGAAAAGGGGACTCTCCGCGCCGGAGTACGCATGCGCGGAGCAGCCCCGCCCAGCCCCGCGCATGCGCACTGCGGGGCCTCCGCCGAGCCCAGCCTGCGCGGCAGCGGCAGCGGCACCCGCACGGCCCCGGCCGGATGGAGCGGGGGACTGCGAGTGGCCCCCGACTGCTCCCACACTGCTCCCCGCGCCCTCCGGCCCGGGGCCGAGCGCTCCCCGTTAGTACAGCCCCGAAAGCGGCCGCTTAGCGCGGGTGCAGAGGCGGCCGCGGGTGCGGGCGGGGCCCGAGCTGCGCAGGCGCCGCCAACGGGGCCGGGCCAGCGGCGCGCCCGCGGGGGCTGCTGGGAGGTTCCCGGGTGGCGGCGACGCTGCGGCCCGGGGCGGGGGGCGCCGCCTCGGTGAGGGCAGGGCGGGCCAGGCCGGGGGCGGGCCGCGGGGCGGGCCAGGCTCCTGGGCCGCCTCCTCCCGGTCCCTACGCTTGTGGCTACCGGGGGGGGGGGGTAGCGGATTGCTGGGGGTGGCTCAGCCGGTGAGGGGCGGCAGGGTGGGAGAGTGCCTGCAGGGCACCGGGGGAGGGAGCTGCGCCCCCCCCACGCCCCCTTACACCCCCTGCTCACGGGGATCCGCCTGGGCACCGGGGGAGGGAGCTGCGCCCCCCCACCCCACCGCCTGCTCCCGGGCATCAGCGCAGGTGGGTGGCAGCGAACCCGGAGGGTACCGGTAGCGGTGGGTGAGCGGCGAGAGGACGCCGGGGCAGTGGCCGTGCCCCGGTGAGGGACGGCTTTGTGCTCCCTTCGGTGCAGGAGGAAAATGGCCTCTCGGCGGATCACACGGGAGACGTTCGACGCCGTGGTGCAGGACAAAGTGAAACGGTACCGCATGGAGCGAGGCGATGGGATGCGGGAGCCGATCCATCCCTTCAAAGGTAACGGAACCCGGCGGTGGCAGCCGCCAGCCGCGGCGCCGGTTTCCTGCCTTCCACCTGCCCTCTCCTTTGCCTCCCGAGCTGGGTTGGCGCTGGTGGTTTTTTCACGTCCGTTTTCATCGGAGGGGCTGCTAAAGCTGCCTGGCACTGACAGCGTTTCCGTGCGGGATGCAAATCCCAGGCAGTAAACTCCGTCGCGAACAAAGGAATTCTCTTCGGGCTCCCATTTCGGGGAGGTTCTCCAGAGGTGATGCTGCGGGGTGGGATTGTGGTGGTGGCTGAGAAGTGAAATAAACCTGAGGGAGTCCATTTGAAGCCTTTGGGTCTCGTATTTCAGGGGAGCTGGGGAGGAAATGAAAGCTAAAAGCAGGGCATTAACCTGCTGCGTCTGTGCACAATGTGAGCTGCAGATGGTTTGAGCTCACTTCGATGCGAGTAGAGAGGAACAGTTTGCATCCTTCGGTGGAAGAACTGAGGGGTTTGCAAATGAGATCTCTGCTGTTTGCTTCGTGTTGTCCCAGCTCCCAAGAAATCGTTTCTTGTACCTGTTTAATGCTCGTTCTCTGCTTGCTGAGTTGGGCTGCTGGGCTTAGGGAGGACCCTTGGGTCGTTGCAGGCAGTTGGGGTTGTAGCCTTATCTGGGGTGCTTGTTGCCTTATCTGGGGTGCTTGTTGCCTTATCTGGGGTGGCTGTTGCCTTACCTGAGGTGGCTGTTGCCTTACCTGAGGTGGCTGTTGCCTTATCTGGGGTGGCTGTTGCCTTACCTGGGGTGGCTGTTGCCTTACCTGGGGTGGCTGTTGCCTTACCTGGGGTGGCTGTTGCCTTACCCGAGGTGCTTGTTGCCTTACCCGGGGTGGCTGTTGCCTTACCTGAGGTGCTTGTTGCCTTATCTGGGGTGCTTGTTGCCTTATCTGGGGTGGCTGTTGCCTTACCTGAGGTGGCTGTTGCCTTACCTGAGGTGGCTGTTGCCTTACCTGAGGTGGCTGTTGCCTTACCTGAGGTGCTTGTTGCCTTACCTGAGGTGGCTGTTGCCTTACCTGAGGTGGCTGTTGCCTTATCTGGGGTGGCTGTTGCCTTACCTGGGGTGCTTGTTGCCTTAACTGGGGTGCTTGTTGCCTTATCTGGGGTGCTTGTTGCCTTATCTGGGGTGGCTGTTGCCTTACCCGGGGTGGCTGTTGCCTTACCTGGGGTGGCTGTTGCCTTACCTGGGGTGGCTGTTGCCTTACCTGGGGTGGCTGTTGCCTTACCTGAGGTGGCTGTTGCCTTACCTGAGGTGGCTGTTGCCTTACCTGAGGTGGCTGTTGCAGTGTGCCCAGGTGGCCAAGAGAGCCAGTGGCATCCTGGCCTGCATCAGCAATGGTGTGGCCAGCAGGAGCAGGGAGGTCATTCTGCCCCTGGACTCTGCACTGCTTAGACCACACCTTGAGTGCTGTGTTCAGCTCTGGGCCCCCCAGTTTAGGAGGGACATTGAGATGCTTGAGCGTGTCCAGAGAAGGGCAACGAGGCTGGGGAGAGGCCTTGAGCACAGCCCTACGAGGAGAGGCTGAGGGAGCTGGGATTGGTTAGCCTGGAGAAGAGGAGGCTCAGGGCAGACCTCATTGCTGTCTGCAACTACCTGAGGGGTGGTTGTGGCCAGTAGGAGGTTGCTCTCTTCTCTCAGGTGGCCAGCACCAGAACGAGAGGACACAGCCTCAGGCTGTGCCAGGGGAGATTTAGGCTGGAGGTGAGGAGAAAGTTCTTCCCTGAGAGAGTCATTGGACACTGGAATGGGCTGCCCGGGGAGGTGGTGGAGTCGCCGTCCCTGGAGCTGTTCAAGGCAGGACTGGACGTGGCACTTGGTGCCATGGTCTGGCCTTGAGCTCTGTGCTAAAGGGTTGGACTTGATGAGCTGTGAGGTCTCTTCCAACCCTGATAATACTGTGGTACTGTGATACTTACCTGAGGTGCTTGTTGCCTTACCCGAGGTGGCTGTTGCCTTATCTGAGGTGCTTGTTGCATTAGAATCCTAGAATCAGTCAGGGCTGGAAGGGAGCACAAGGAGCAGGCAGTGCCAACCCCTGCCATGCCCAGGGACACCCTACCCTAGAGCAGGCTGCACACAGCCTCAGCCAGCCTGGCCTCAAACACCTCCAGCCATGGGGCCTCAACCACCTCCCTGGGCAACCCCTGCCAGGCTCTCACCACTCTCATGGTGAAGAACTCCTCACCTCCATCCTGAACCTGCTCATCTCCAGCTCTGCTCCATTCCCCCCAGTCCTGTCACTCCCTGATATCCTGAAAAGTCCTTCCCCAACTTTTTTATATCCCACTTCAGATCCTGGCAGGCCACAAGAAGGTCACCTGGGAGCCTCCTCTGCTCCAGACTGAACAGCCCCAACTGCCTCAGTCTGTCCTCATAGGAGAGGTGCTCCAGCCCTCTGATCAGCCCAGTGGGGCCATTCTCAGGACACTCTCCAGCACATCCACATCCTTCTTGTAATGGACCTGCACCTGAGGTGCTTGTGTGTGAGGTGGGAGCAGACAGGATTTGGCTGCTGAGCTGTGGAGTTCTGCCTGCACTCAGCAAATGCCTGCTTGGGAGATGTTTTACATCTGGCCAACCTGAGTGGGAGCTTTAGGAGGGCACAACATCAGCATCCTCCTGGGGTGAGAAAGTTGGGAGCAAGCAGCAGAACCTTGGGCTTCTGCTTTAGGGAGAGTAGAACAAGTGAGTCCTTCTCCTCACTTGAAGTACTGCATCCAGTTCTGGAGCCCCTGGGACATGAGGGCTGTGGAGGTGCTGGAAGGGGTCCAGAGAAGGGCCATGAGGATGAGCAGAGGGCTGGAGCTGCTCTGCTGTGAGCACAGCCTGAAAGAGTTGGGGCTGTTCAGGCTGGAGAGGAGAAGGCTCCCAGGTGACCTTTTTGTGGCCTTGCAGGATCTTAAGGGTGCTACAAGAAAGCTGGGGAGGGACTTTTGAGGCTGTGAGGGAGTGATTGGACTGGGGAGGGATGGAACAGAGCTAGAAATAGGTAGATTTAGCCTGGACATTAGGAAGAAGCTCTTCAGCATGGGGGTGGTGAGAGCCTGGCAGGGGTTGCCCAGAGTGGTGGTGGAAGCCTCATCCCTGGAGGTGTTTCAGGCCAGGCTGGATGAGGCTCTGGCCAGGCTGATCTAGTGTGAGGTGTCCCTGGCCATGGCAGGGGGGTTGGAATTGAATGATCCTTGTGGTCCCTTCCAGCCCTGACTGATTCTCTGATCCTGCTTTGCCATGTGTGGTGCCAATCATCACAGCACCACAGTATTATCAGGGTTGGAAGAGACCTCACAGCTCATCAAGTCCAACCCTTTAGCACAGAGCTCAAGGCCAGACCATGGCACCAAGTGCCACGTCCAGTCCTGCCTTGAACAGCTCCAGGGACGGCGACTCCACCACCTCCCCGGGCAGCCCATTCCAGTGTCCAATGACTCTCTCAGGGAAGAACTTTCTCCTCACCTCCAGCCTAAATCTCCCCTGGCACAGCCTGAGGCTGTGTCCTCTCGTTCTGGTGCTGGCCACCTGAGAGAAGAGAGCAACCTCCTCCTGGCCACAACCTCCCCTCAGGTAGTTGCAGACAGCAATGAGGTCTGCCCTGAGCCTCCTCTTCTCCAGGCTAACCAATCCCAGCTCCCTCAGCCTCTCCTCGTAGGGCTGTGCTCAAGGCCTCTCCCCAGCCTCGTTGCCCTTCTCTGGGCACACTCAAGCATCTCAATGTCCCTCCTAAACTGGGGGGCCCAGAACTGAACACAGCACTCAAGGTGAGGTCTAACCAGTGCAGAGCACAGGGGCAGAATGACCTCCCTGCTCCTGCTGGCCACACCATTGCTGATGCAGGCCAGGATGCCACTGGCTCTCTTGGCCACCTGGGCACACTGCTGGCTCATGTTCAGGCAGGTATCAATCAGCACCCCCAGATCCCTGTCTCTCTGGCTGCTCTCAGCCACTCCAACCCCAGCCTGTATCTCTGCATGGGGTTGCTGTGGCCAAAGTGCAGCACCCTGCCCTTGGAGCTATTGAACTCCATCCCCTTGGCCTCTGCCCATCTGTCCAGGCAGTCAAGGTCCTGCTTCAGAGCCCTTCTGCCCTCCAACCCAGCCACATCTGCCCCCAGCTTGGTGTCATCTGCACACTTGCTGATGCCTGACTCCATGCCCTCATCCAGATCATCTATGAAGATGTTAAAGAGGATGGGGCCCAGCACTGATCCCTGAGGGACACCACTAGTGCCAGCTGCCAGCTGGATGTGCTCATTGTCACTTCAGTCTGTGTTGGGCACCGACTGGGGATGTCCTGCAGTGAGCTGCTTGTGCTGGTCTCCAGAGGTTCTGTTGTGTTGGCTCTGCTCAGTGTCTGCCTTCCACTGCCTGAAGGCCTGCAGCAAGCTGCTCTAGGGGAGGTGTCCCTACCCATGGCAGGGGTTGGAGCTGGATGGAGCAGCTCTGCTGTGAGGACAGGCTGAGGGGGTGCAGCCTGCAGAGGAGAAGGCTGCAGGGAAACCTCAGAGCTGCTGCCAGTGCCTGAAGGGATCCTGCAGGAAGGCTGCAGAGGAGCTTCTGCTGAGGGTGTTTGAAGACAGACCAAGGGGGAATGGTTTGGAGCTGAGGCAGAGCAGGGGGAGAGTGGAGCTGAGGGAGGGGTGGTGGGAGTCTGGCACAGGCTGCCCAGGGAGGCTGTGGCTGCCTCCTGCCTGGGGGTGTTGAAGGCCAGGCTGGGTGAGGCCTTGAGCAGCTGAGTCTAGCTGAGAGCTGCCCCTGGGCACAGTGGGGAGCTTGGAGCAGATGAGGGAAAGAATTCCCATAGGAGGCCACGTCCTGATCCTGAGGGAGGTTGGAGCAGATGATCTCTGTGGTCCCTTCCCTCTTAGAGCCACTCTGGGGTTGTAAGTGTGTTCAGTGCCCTGGCAGTGCCCTGCTGCACTGATGTCTGTGTGCCCTGGCAGTGCCCTGCTGCACTGATGCCCCTGTGCCCTGCTGCATTAATGCCCCTGTGCCCTGCTGCACTGATGTCCCTGTGCCCTGCTGCACTGATGTCCCTGTGCCCTGCTGCACTGATGTCCCTGTGCCCTGGCAGTGCCCTGCACTGATGTCCCTGTGCCCTGCTGCACTGATGTCCCTGTGCCCTGGCAGTGCCCTGCACTGATGTCCCTGTGCCCTGCTGCACTGATGTCCGTGTGCCCTGGCAGTGCCCTGCTGCACTGATGTCCCTGTGCCCTGGCAGTGCCCTGCTGCACTGATGTCCCTGTGCCCTGGCAGTGCCCTGCACTGATGTCCCTGTGCCCTGCTGCACTGATGTCCCTGTGCCCTGGCAGTGCCCTGCACTGATGTCCCTGTGCCCTGCTGCACTGATGTCTGTGTGCCCTGGCAATGCCCTGCTTCACTGATGTCCCTGTGCCCTGGCAGTGCCCTGCTGCACTCATGTCCCTGTGCCTTGGCAGTGCCCTGCACTCATGTCCCTGTGCCCTGCTGCACTGATGTCTGTGTGCCCTGGCAGTGCCCTGCTGCACTGATGTCCCTGTGCCCTGGCCGTGCCCTGCTGCACTGAGGTCCCTGTGCCCTGGCAGTGCCCTGCTGCACTGAGGTCCCTGTGCCCTGGCAGTGCCCTGCACTCATGTCCCTGTCCTTGCAGCCCACTCCAGGCCGGTGCCGAGGTACAACGACAGCTTCCACGACAGCAGCAGGTACAGCCACGACGGCAGCCAGCACCACCCACACGGGGACTGGGGTGAGGAGCCCACAGACGACTACCCAGGGCCTTCCTACAGGCCTGGCAGCCCTCTCCTGAGGAAGGACAACTACTACCAGGAGCACTACGGGCACCCAGCACCTCGGGACCGCCACTACGGGCGCCCAGCACCTCGGGACCGCCACTACGGGCACCCAGCCCCCCGTGAGAGGGACTATGGGCACCCAGCACCCCACGAGAGGGGCTATGGGCACCCAGCACCCCACGAGAGGGGCTATGGGCACCCAGCACCCCACGAGAGGGGCTATGGGCACCCAGCACCCCACGACCAGGAGTACGGGGGCTTGGGCGCTCAGGAGCAGGAGTTTGGTCCTGCTGACTCCTGGGAAGCAGCAGGAGCACAGGAAAGTGGCTTCAGCTCTTCGGCTATTTTAGGTGACTTTCGATCCCCGGGGCTGCTGGAGGAGGACTTTGGCAGCATGGAAAACCAGGACTACGAAGTGGACTTTGGGATGCAGCCTGGCAGCGAGTTCCGGCCCCCGCTGCGGAGGGGCGGCAGGGGCAGGGGCAGGCTCCTGCGAGGAAAGCGAATCGCCAGGGGGGTTGTTAAGTCCAAAGCCTTCAAAGGAGAGCTCAATCCTCACCTCAGGAAGTGGCCCACTAAGAAACTCCATCCAAGCCCCGAGCAGAAACCAGGTCTGGAACCTGAGCCAAGGACAGAGACCTGCGAGCGACTCAGCCAGCGCCCGGCGGGCAGCCAGCGCCCGAACCCTAAGCTGCCTCCGCAGCCTAACCAAGGGCCAGGCTTGATGCTCAGGCTCCCAAAGCCTGCCCACTTCTTCAGAAACCTCAATTTCGACCTGGTGGACAAATCAGACATTTTCTCCACCTTTGGGGTAGAGATCATCAAGTGGGCAGGCTTCCACACCATCAAGAGCGACGCCGAGTTCGCCCGCCTCTTCGGTGCCCTCTTCGAGCTGGAGACCGAAACCTGTGCCAAGATGTTGGCATCCTTCAAGTGCTCCCTGAAACCAGAGCACAGAGATTATTGCTTCTTCACCATCAAGAGCTTGCAACATGCTGCTCTGAAAACCCCCAAGGTGGACAACGAGTTCCTGAACATGCTGCTGGCCAAGGGAGCCGTGAAAACCAAGAACTGCTTCTTCGAGGTGATCAAACCCTTCGACAAGTACATCATGAGGCTGCAGGACAGGCTGCTGAAGGGGGTGACCCCTCTGCTGATGGCCTGCAATGCCTACGAGCTGAACCTCAAGACCAGTGGCTTTGGCAACCCCAGGGAGATGGCAGGGGCCTTTGAGACCACCCTCTCTCTCTGTCGTAAGTCTTTGGCGCTTCTGGGCCAGACCTTTGCTCTAGCCTCTGTTTTCAGGCAAGAGAAAATACTTGAAGCTGTGGGGCTGCAGGAAATGGCTCCAGCACCCACCCTCTTCCCAAACTTTGAGGATTCCACCTTGTTTGGGAGGGAGTACATTGAAAACTTAAAGGCTTGGTTGGAGAAGAGTGGCTACCCGATTCAGGTGAAAAGAAGCCAGCCAGAGGCCAGCCTGCAGCCTCCCCTGGCCTCTCCTGACACCAAAGGTAAGAGGGAGTCAGCTTGGCAGCCTCTCCACTTCTCCTTTGTCACGTTTGATCTTAATCTGTGTGGTTTCATTAGGTCAGGAGTTCCTAACTCAGGAGGCCCTGAGGGCAGGTAGTAAGTAACTGCCTGTTGGAGCCATTGCTTGCAGCCCTGTGGATGGAAGCGTTGCCTCCTCCCTCCACGTGCTTATACCTTAAATCTAGGATTGTCACCTTCTGCCCTGGGCTGCTGCAGCTTCACAGCCTCGAGGTAGGGAGCCCAGGACCACAGCTCTAACTGGCAACGACACAGAGTAAGTATCTGGATGTAAGCAAAGTCAAGAGATGTTGCCACTGCTGCTCTGGGCAGCTGCAGGCTGGTTTCTTGAGCAGGACTTAGTGGGGGGGGGGCTGGGGTTGGGGGAGGTGAAATGCTGGGCATGAGGTGGCATTGAGTGCTGCCAGCTCAGCCCTGACCCTCTCCTGGGTTGGTTTTCAGTAGTGTGGGCAGTAGGGGCAGGGAGGGGGTTCTGCCTCTCTGCTGTGCTCTGCTGAGACCCCCCCCCTCCCCCTCCCCTGCAGTGCTAGGGCCAGGTCTGGAGTCCACAGCACAGCACAGACAGGGACCTGTTGGAGTAGGGTCAGAGGAGGCCACAGCAGTGCTGGGAGGGCTGGAAGGGCTCTGCTGTGAGGCCAAGCTGAGAGAGCTGGAGGTATTCAGCCTGGAGGGAAGAAGGCTCCAGGAGACCTTCTGGTGGCCTTTCAGTGCCTGAAGGGGCTGAGAAGAAAGCTGAAGAAGGACTTTATCAGGGAGAGCAGTGGCAGGCCAAGAGGTGATGGTCTGAAAGAGGGAAGAGTTAAACTGCAGGGAAGGGAGAGGCTTGGTTTTCACAGAGGGTGGGGAGAGCCTGACCCAGGCTGCCCAGAGAGGTGGGAGCTGTCCCAGCCCTGTCACCATCCCAGCTCAGGTTGTGTGAGGCTCTGAGCAGCCTGCTCTGGCTGGGGATGTCCCTGCTGGCTGCAGGAGGGTTGCACCGAGTGGCCTTTAGAGGTCCCTTCCCAGCCAAACCATTCTCTGCCTCTGTGACCCTGTTCATGCATTACCCAGGACAGAAGCACCTCTGCTGTGCCCCAGTCCCACCACCCCTCCCCAGCACCACCCTCACCTGATGCTCCCTCACTGAACTTTAGTCACTTCCCCTGGGAGCTCTTCCAGCCCTGGCACTGAGTGGGGAATCATTTACACCTCCCCACTTCAGAGCAGAGCTTCAACCATCCCAGATCCCTTTTGCTGCACTAAATTCCCTTCAAGGCTGATTTAACTCCCCCAGGATGGCAAAGGCTGAGCTCCTTCAACCAAAATGCTTCTGGTAGCAATCACTTCTAGAACCTGAGTTTCTGAAGTGCCTCTACTACATCCTAGTGTTAAGTGCAGCAAAAAAAAAACCCTGCCAGTGTTAGTGTGCCAAAGAGGGAGGGAGTGGGGAGGAGAAGAGCAAGGAATTGGTGCTCTCTGCATGCCAGTGCTCCAAGGAGTGCATTTTCTTGCTTCCTCCAGCCCCACAACGAGCAGATCCTAAAGTCCTGGAGACCATTGAGGAGCTGGTGAACAGCATTGTGTCAGGAACCTTGTCTGCCAAAGAGAGGAGTGCTCAGAAGAGCTGCCCTGACTATTGGTAGGTGTTTGGGCAGTGTGCTGGGACACAGCTCCCTGCTGAGGCTGTCTCTGAGGGGGGGGATCTGCATCATTCAGTTCAGCGTTCTGCAGGGGGGGAGAGCAAAGTCTTCTGTGTCTGGAAAGAGGCTTCTTGAAACTGCTTCCTCAGCTTGCTGAGTGCCCTGCAGGTTGTTCCCTGCCTCGTTCCTTCTGAGCCATCACTTGGTGACTCTCTGCCAATCCCAGCACAAGCTGTTGGAGTGAGTCCAGAGGAGGCCATGGCAGTGTGCACACAGCCCAGATAGTAACTGTGCCCTGGGCTGCAGCCAGAGCAGTGTGGGCACAGGGCAAGGGAGGGGATTCTGCCCCTTGGCTCTGCTCTCCTCAGACCCCATCTGCAGTCCTGGGGGCAGTTCTGGAGCCCCCAACACAAGCAGGACATGGAAGTGTTGGAACCAGTGCAGAGGAGGCCACCAAGATGCTGAGAGGGCTGCAGCAGCTCTGCTCTGAGCACAGGCTGAGAGAGTTGGGGCTGTGCAGCCTGGAGAAGGCTTGGAGGAGACCTTGGAGTGGCCTTGCAGGAGCTGAAGGAGGCTCCAGGAGGGCTGGGGCGGGACTATTGAGAAGATCTGGGAATGAGAGGAGGAGGAGGAGGAGGAATGGGTTTGGAGTGGCAGAGAGGAGATTGAAAGTGGATGTTAGGAGGAAGTTGTTTGCAGTGAGGGTGGTGAGAGCCTGGCACAGGTTGTCCAGGGAGGTTGTGGAGCACAGAAGCACAGATTGTGATCAACTGGCACAGGTTGCCCAGGGAGGTTGTGGAGCACAGAAGCTCCCTGGAGGTGTTCAGCACCAGGTTGGATGAGGCCTTAAGTGACCTGTTCTAATGGGAGGTGTCCCTGCCTCTAACTGGGGGGGGGGTTAGAACTGGCTGATCTTTAAGCTCCCTTCCAACCTAAGCCATTCTGTGATTCACATTTACCCCATGGCCACACTAAGCAGTTACTGCAGTTGAGGGAACAGCCTTAGGGGGGCCTGGGGTGTACAGAAGAGAAGCTGAGACACTTGCAGGTGCAGTGAGCTCTTACCAGGGCAGCATCCATTCACCTATCAACTGATTCATTGCTCCCCAAGTGCTTTTCTGTCCAAACCCTCTCTTTGCTTGGCACTCTTAAGCCCCTGCCCTAACCCTGGAGCTGGCTCTGAGGACAACCTCTGCTGAGTGACATTAATGTAGCAGAAAAGCAGCCACTGGTGCTGAGTGCCTGACCTGAGCATTGGAAAGGAGCTGTGCTTTCATTTCTCTGTTTCATTTAGGTTCCTGTCTGCTGAAGACAGTCTGGAATACAAATACTACAGGCTGAGGCTGGCAGAGAGGCAGAGGAGGGCATCAGGTGGCATGGCAGAGGGTGCTGAGGGCAGAGCTCTGGAGGAGGCTGCGACAGAGTCGGTCAGGGCCATGCTGTATGCCAGGAAAGTTGCAAGCATCAAGAGAAGGCTGTTCAAGAGGAAAAGGCCTGGACTTGTCTCCCCACGGGGTGCTGGAGGCAGGAAAGTGAGGAGGACAACCACAGGCACCCAGACTGTGCTGTCAGCTGGCACTCTGCTGAAGCACCAAGAGCAACACCTGCCGGGCACAGCCCAGCCGAAGCCTTCTGCAGCAGAAAGCAGCCTGGCTGAGAAGAATTCTTCCCTCCACCCAACCTCCTCCTCCTCCTCCTCACAGTGTGCCACCACCTCAGAGCTCTCTCTGCCAGCAGAAGAAAAGGCAGAGTCTGAGGATTTGTTGGCCCCACCTGAGCTTTTCCCACCGTTGCCCTCCCAGTTTCCTGACGGTAAGTGAAGAGCCAAGGCTCAGACTGTCAGTTCCCAGGAGAGGAAGCAGCTTGAGTGTCCTGCTGGAAACCCTGGAGAGCAGCAGTGGTGCTCAGACAGGTTGCCTTCAGCTGTCCTGACTTGGCAGTGCTGCAGGTTGGGTGTGAAGCTCAAGATTTATTGATGATCTGGATGAGAGGATTGAGTCCAGCAGCAGTGAGGTTGCAGATGACAGCAAGCTAGGAGCAGCTGTGGAGCTGTTGGAGAGGAGCAGAGCCCTGCAGAGGGACCTGGCCAGGCTGGATGGGTGGGCAGAGGCCAAGGGGATGAGACTGGACAAGGCCAAGGGCAGGTTCTGCACTTTGGCCACAACAACCCCAAGCAGCACTACAGGCTGGGGCCAGAGTGGCTGAGAGCAGGCAGGCAGAGAGGGAGCTGGGGGTGGTGGCAGAGAGGAGCTGCAGAGGAGGCAGCAGTGCCCAGGTGGGCAGCAGAGCCAATGGCAGCCTGGGCTGGCTCAGGAGCAGTGTGGGCAGCAGGACAAGGGAGGTTCTTGTGCCCCTGTGCTCAGCACTGCTCAGGACACCCCTGGAGTGCTGTGTCCAGTTGTGGGCTCCTGAATTGAAGAGAGCTGTTGAGGTGCTGGAAGGTGTTTGGAGAAGGGCAGCAAGGCTGGGGAGGGGCCTGGAGCACAGCCCTGTGAGGAGAGGCTGAGGGAGCTGGGGGGGTGCAGCCTGCAGCAGAGGAGGCTCAGGGCAGAGCTGATTGCTGCCTGCAGCTGCCTGCAGGGAGGCTGTAGCCAGGTGGGGTTGGGCTCTGCTGCCAGGCAGCCAGGGCCAGAGCAAGGGGACCCAGGCTGAAGCTGTGTCAGGGCAGGTTGAGGCTGGATGTTGTTAGGAAGTTGCTGTCAGAGAGAGTGATTGGCACTGGAATGGGCTGCCCAGGGAGGTGGTGGAGTGGCTGTGGCTGGAGGTGTTGCAGCCAAGCCTGGCTGGGGCACTTAGTGCCATGGTTTAGTTGACTGGATAGGGCTGGGGGCTGGGTTGGACTGGATGATCTTGGAGCTCTCTTCCAACCTGGCTGATTCTATGATTCTATGATTTCACTGCAGGGCTTCTCAGAGCCTGGCACAGGCTGCCTGGCCCCTGTGCCCCTGAATCCCCATGCAGGGAGGGTTTTCAAAGAGGCAGAGCTGTGGTGCTGAGGGGCACAGCTTAGCCCTGGGCTTGGTAGGTGTGCTGCTTTGAGCCTAGCTGGGGTGTTTTGGTGAGGAGAATCAGCTGATAGGGCTGGGAAAAGGAACCAGTGCTGATGGCTGCTGCACTCACAGGCTTGCTGAGATGTATGAGAGCAAGAACACAAACACAGATAACACAGAGTTTGTTCTCTGGCTTTGGGGCTGCATCTCTCTCTCTCTAACCTGCTAATCCTTCTGCTTCCTAACGCCTCTGGCCAACCCTCTGAAGTCACCTTGAACCTAAGGCAAAGTCTGGGGTCAGGCAAAGGGGTGGGGAGAAGGTGGAAGAGTGGGTAAGAGCCCCTCCTAGAATCACAGAATCACAGAGCCAGGCAGGGCTGGAAGGGAGCACAAGGAGCAGGCAGTGCCAACCCCTGCCATGCCCAGGGACACCCTACCCTAGAGCAGGCTGCACACAGCCTCAGCCAGCCTGGCCTCAAACACCTCCAGCCATGGGGAGTCAACCACCTCCCTGGGCAACCCCTGCCAGGCTCTCACCACTCTCCTGCTCAACAACTTCCTCCTCACCTCCAGCCTCACTCTCCCCACCTCCAGCTCTGCTCCATCCCCCCCACTCCTGCCACTCCCTCACAGCCTCAAAAGTCCCTCCCCAGCTTTTTTGGAGCCCCCTTCAGATCCTGGCAGGCCACAAGAAGGTCCCCTGGGAGCCTCCTCTGCTCCAGCCTGCACAGCCCCAACTCTTTCAGGCTGTGCTCACAGCAGAGCTGCTGCAGCCTCTCAGCATCCTCCTGGCCCTGCTCTGGACACTCTCCAGCATCTCCACAGCCCTCTTGGCCCAGGGGCTCCAGAGCTGGATGCAGGACTCCAGGTGGGGTCTCAGCAGAGCAGAGCAGAGGGGCAGAATCCCCTCCCTGGCCCTGCTGGCCACACTGCTGCTGCTGCAGCCCAGGCTCTGCTTGGCTCTCTGGGCTGCAAGTGCTCACTGCTGGCTCCTGCTGAGCTCCTCCAGCAGCACCCCCAAGTGCCTCTGCTCAGGGCTGCTCTGCAGCCTGGCACTGCCCAGCCTGGGTTGGTGCTTGGGACTGCAAGCACAGTGCTGGGCACTCAGGTCCCTGGGAGGGCTGCTGTGTCTCTCTATTACTTTTTAACTGGTCTCTCTCTGTCTATATTGTAACTCTCTGCTTGTATCCTGTGCTGAGCTGTAAGTGTAAAGCTTCATTCCATTGCCAGCAGCTGAGCCTAGCCTGAGTGATTTCCTTAAGGGGGAGGGGGGCAGGTAACATCCAAACCATCCTTATTTTTGGCACCCAATGTCCAGGAGGAGACAAATTCCACCTAAATGAGGGAATTCACCCAGCTTTGTGTTTAGAGCTCAGCACAAGGTACAAGCAGATAGTTACAACATAGACAGAAAGAGACCAGTTAAAAAGCAGTACAGAAACACAACATCCCCCCCAGAAACCAGTCCCCAGGAGGGGCTCCCAACCACCCTTCCACCTTCTCCCCACTCCTACCTTACCCCAGACTTTGTCTTATGCTCAAGGTGAGTTTGGAGGGTTGGCCAGGGGGGGTTAGGAAGCAGAAGGATTGATCAGGCAGAGCAAGTTAGAGAGAAAAGTGCAGCAGGGAGAGCCCTGCAGAGGGACCTGGCCAGGCTGGATGGGTGGGCAGAGGCCAAGGGGATGAGACTGAACAAGGCCAAGGGCAGGTTCTGCACTTTGGCCACAACAACCCCAAGCAGCACTGCAGGCTGGGGCCAGAGTGGCTGAGAGCAGGCAGGCAGAGAGGGCCCTGAGGGTACTGATAGAGAGTAGCTGGAGATGAGGCAGCAGTGCCCAGGTGGCCAAGAGAGCCAATGGCATCCTGGGCTAGCTCAGGAGCAGTGTGGGCAGCAGGACAAGGGAGGTTCTTGTGCCCCTGTGCTCAGCACTGCTCAGGCCACCCCTGCAGTGCTGTGTCCAGTTCTGGGCCCCTCAATTCAAGAGAGATGTTGAGGTGCTGGAAGGTGTCCAGAGAAGGGTAACAAAGCTGTGAGGGGCCTGGAACACAAACCCTACGAGGAGAGGCTGAGGGAGCTGGGGGGGTGCAGCCTGCAGAAGAGGAGGCTGAGGGCAGAGCTCATTGCTGTCTACAACTACCTGCAGGGAGGCTGTAGCCAGGTGGGGTTGGTCTCTTCTCCCAGGCACCCAGCAACAGAACAAGGGGACACAGTCTCAAGTTGTGCCAGGGCAGGTCTAGGCTGGATGTTAGGAGGAAGTTGTTGGCAGAGAGAGTGATTGGCATTGGAATGGGCTGCCCAGGGAGGTGGTGGAGTCCCCATCCCTGGAGGTGTTGAAGCCAAGCCTGGATGAGGCACTGAGTGCCATGGTCTGGTTGACTGGATGGGGCTGGGGGATAGGTTGGACTGGATGAGCTTGGAGCTCTCTTCCAACCTGCTTGATTCTATGATTCTCAAGCCCAGAGATAGCCTCTGCTCTCTCTGTGTTCTTGTTCCTGGACATCTCAGCAAGCCTATGAGTGCAGCAGGCATCCCCATGGTTTCCTTTTCACAGCCCCTAGCATCTCATTCTTCTCTCCAAACTACCCCAGCTAGGCTCAAACCAGCACAGCAGAGCTAGAAACTGGTGGGTGTGGAGGATCTGTGCAAGGGCTTCTCCAAGGCAGCTGCTTCTCTGGTTCTGCAATGAGCTCTCTTGTCTTGCAGTGGATGCTAAAACCATGGAAACTGCTGTGAAGTTGGCCAAGTTTGTTGCTCAGGTAGGACCAGAAATCGAGCAGTTCAGCATAGACAACAGTGCAGATAACCCAGACCTCTGGTGAGTAACCTGCACCTTCATCTCTCTACCTGGGCTGAGAGCCAAGAGCAAAATGCACCACAGCAGTCCCCAGGGAGAGGTTTCCTCTGGTGTTTGTGCAGCTCCCTGCTTGCAGTCAGCCTGCTTAGGAACCTGCTCCCTGGTGTCCTGCTCAGCACCTCCTAGCAGTGGTGGAGATCTGAGATGCCTAAGAGAGAAAACTTCTCCTCTCTGCTCTGCCCCCAGTGAGGCCACATCTGGAGGATGTGGTTCAGTTCTGGGCTTCCCAGTGGAAGAGATGAGGGAACCACTGGAGAGAGTTGTGTGGAAGCTGCTGTGGGGCCTGGAGCAGCTCTGAGGAGCAAAGGCTGAGAGCACTGAGGCTGAGAGCCTGCAGAAGAGCAGCCCCAGAGGGGAGGACCTGAGCAATGCTCAGCAAGACCTAAAGGCTGAGAGGCAAGAGGATGGGGCCAGACTCTTGCCAGTGATGCCCAGGGGCAGGACAAAGGTCATTGGGCCCAGGAGGTTCCATCTGAGCAGGAGGAGAAACTTGTTGGGTGTGAGGGTGCTGGAGGCCTGGAGCAGGCTGCCCAGAGAGGTTGTGGAGTCTCCTCCTCTGCAGAGGTTCTCTGCTCACACTGTGCCAGCCACCATGGAGCCCCATTCTGGCTCCCAGATCCATGACATCCATCTCCACATGTCTGAGACAGGGAAGCTCTGGCTCCTGGGCTCTGCTTTTTGCCAGCCTCTTGTTCTGAGGTTCCCCAGGTGTGTGAAGGAGAGACTTGTACAGAGCCAATTTGGGAAGGGCTGAGGGAAAAGCAGCCCAGGGAGTTGAGAGGGATGGGAATATTGTGGAGTTGCTCCTCAAAAGCCAGCTGCAGTGAGCACTCTGCAGATCTGTTCCTAGAGCCTTGCTCCAGGGCACCTCTCTCTGATGCTTTCTCCCTCTGCTTTCTGCTCAGGTTCCTCCAGGACCGCCACAGTTCTGCTTTCAAGTTCTACAGAATGAAGGTCTATGAGTTGTGTCCCTCCATCAACTTCAGTGCTGTGGCAGAAGCAGCTGAGGCTGAGGAGAGTGCTAAAGCTGAAGAGAGGAATTTGGATGTTTCAGAAGAGGAAGAGGAGGAGGAGGAGGAAGAAGAAGAAGAGGAGGAAGAAGAAAACGAGGAGGAAGCTGAGTTGGAGGAGGAGATCTCCCAGCCTTTGGAAGAGATGGAGCAAGCAGAGGAGGCAGAAGAGGATGATGACATGGCAGCAGGTAGAAGTGTGGCAGACCTAGCTGAGGAGATGCTTTCCAGAAGAGGAGAGGAGACTGCAGCAGGGGAAGTGCAGCTGCCCCCAGGCTCTGACGGTGCTGTCCCCACTCTGTCGGCACAGGCAGCCAGCCCTGCCCCCGGGGCCCTCTTCCCCCGCAAGAGAATCAGCAGCAAGTCTCTGAAAGTTGGCTTGATTCCTGCATCTAAAAGGGTTTGCCTCATAGAGGAGCCAAAAGGTGAGGGCTGCCTGGGAGGCAGTTCAGAGGTTGATAATGGATAGGGTTGGAAGGGCTCAAAGCTCATTCAGTTCCAACCCTCTGGCCACGGGCAGGGACTGTGGAGCCCTGGAGGAGCTGCAGTGTGTGTGTGTGGAAACAGGATGGGGCTGGATGTGGGCAGGGGGCTGGAGGGGTTGTGGCTGCTCTGTAGAGGGCAGAGGTAAGAGCAGGACGGTGCTGGATGTGGGCAGAGGGCAGAGGTAAGAGCAGGAGGGTGCTGGATGTGGGCAGAGGGCAGAGGTAAGAGCAGGAGGGTGCTGGATGTGGGCAGAGGGCAGAGGTAAGAGCAGGAGGGTGCTGGATGTGGGCAGGGTTGGAGAGGTTGTGGCTGCTCTGCAGAGGGCAGAGGTAAGAGCAGGAGGGTGCTGGATGTGGGCAGAGGGCAGAGGTAAGAGCAGGAGGCTGCTGGATGTGGGCAGAGGGCAGAGGTAAGAGCAGGAGGGTGCTGGATGTGGGCAGAGGGCAGAGGTAAGAGCAGGAGGGTGCTGGATGTGGGCAGAGGGCAGAGGTAAGAGCAGGAGGGTGCTGGCTGTGGGCAGAGGGCAGAGGTAAGAGCAGGAGGGTGCTGGCTGTGGGCAGAGGGCAGAGGTAAGAGCAGGAGGGTGCTGGATGTGGGCAGAGGACTGGAGAGGTTGTGACTGCTCTGCCACATCATCTCAGCAGGCTTTGGGCTGTGGAGCCCTGGAGGAGCTGTGTGTGTGGAAGCCTCTCCAGGGCTACCTTCTGCCTTCCCTGGGGATGGGCAGGCAGTTGCAGCCCTCTGAGCAGAGCCCTGGGCATCATTCCCAGCTGGCAGGGCTGCCCAGGTCCTTGTCCTTGGTGGCAGAGCTGGGAAGAGAGCCCTGCAGCCTGGGCTCCTGCTGCTGTTGCCATCCTGCTGTTAGAGGCAGGGCGAGGAGGTGATGCTGAGCCTTGCTCTGCCCAGAGCCCAGGCTGAAGTTCACCTCTGCATGGCTGCCCCTTAGCTTTGGCACCAGGCAGGCAGGGCTGGGGAGGGAGAACTGAGCTGAACCACAGCTTCTTGGCAGTAAACATTAACTGTGGAGCTGGGCAAGGTGCTGGGCAAGGGGAAAGTGTTGCCTGCTGGGGGAGACCACAGAGTTACTGTTGCTCAGCCTGGGCTGGCAGTCAGAACCTTCCTGGGCTTAGCCTTCAAGTGAGCCACCTGCTTTGTGCCCATCTGTTGGGAGAAGCTGTGGCAGGAGGATGCATGGCAGAGCCTGTTCCATTCCCTTGGGACTAGGAGGAAACCTGCCTTGCTTTGCTGGTGGGCTGTGAGGAGCAGTGTGGGGGCAGGGCCTGGGTGTTGCTGTGAGGGGCAAGAAGCTGCCTGAGCCAGGGGGAGAGAGTGGCTGAGCCTGTGGGGGTGGAAGCAGGAAGGTGCAGGAGGTGGCAGAGCTTGGACTTCACAGCTGGGCAGAGCAGCCCCAGCTTGGTGCTGCAGGATCTGAGCAGGACCTCAGTGCTTCAGGTTCTGAAGGGAGCTCTGCCCCAAGGCCTTGAGAGCAGCTAAAGGCTGCAGGTCCTAGAACCCTGGAAGGGCTCAGGTTGTCAGGGAGCTCAGAGCTCATCTCCTCCCAGCCCCTGCCATGGGCAGGGACACCTCTCAGCTAGACTCAGCTGCTCAAGGCCTCATCCAACTTGGCCTTGAGCATCCCCAGGGAGGAGGCAGCCACAGCCTCCCTGGGCAGCCTGTGCCAGACTCTCACCACCCTCACACTGCAGAACTTCTTCCTCAGCTTCACTCCAACCCTGCCCTGCCTCATAGAATCACAGAGCCAAGCAGGTAGGGAGAGAGCTCCAAGCTCCAACAGCCCAACCCAGCCCCCAGCCCTGCCCAGCCACCAGACCATGGCACTCAGTGCCCCACCCAGGCTTGGCTGCAACACCTCCAGCCACAGCCACTCCACCACCTCCCTGGGCAGCCCATTCCAGTGCCAATCACTCTCTCTGCCAGGAGCTTCCTAACAACATCCAGCCTCAACCTGCCCTGACACAGCTTCAGCCTGGGGCCCCTTCTTCTGGCCCTGGCTGCCTGGCAGCAGAGCCCAACCCCACCTGGCTACAGCCTCCCTGCAGGCAGCTGCAGGCAGCAATCAGCTCTGCCCTCAGCCTCCTCTGCTGCAGGCTGCACCCCCCCAGCTCCCTCAGCCTCTCCTCACAGGGCTGTGCTCCAGGCCCCTCCCCAGCCTTGCTGCCCTTCTCCAAACACCTTCCAGCACCTCAGCATCTCTCTGCAATGGAGGAGCCCAGAGCTGGACACAGCACTGGAGGTGTGGCCTGAGCAGTGCTGAGCACAGGGGCACAAGAACCTCCCTTGTCCTGCTGCCCACACTGCTCCTGAGCCAGCCCAGGCTGCCATTGGCTCTGCTGCCCACCTGGGCACTGCTGCCTCCTCTGCAGCTCCTCTCTGCCACCACCCCCAGCTCCCTCTCTGCCTGCCTGCTCTCAGCCACTCAGTCCCCAGCCTGCAGTGCTGCTTGGGGTTGTTGTGGCCAAAGTGCAGAACCTGCCCTTGGCCTTGTTCAGTCTCATCCCCTTGGCCTCTGCCCACCCATGCAGCCTGGCCAGGTCCCTCTGCAGGGCTCTGCTCCCCTCCAACAACTGCCCACACTGTTTCAGCTCCAAACCATTCCCCCTTGGCCTGTCTCAGACAACCCTCAGCAGAAGTCTCTGTGCAGGATCCCTTCAGGCCCTGGCAGGCAGTTCTGAGGCTTCCCTGCAGCCTTCTCCTCTCCAGGCTGCACAACCTCAGCTCTCTCAGCCTGTGCTCATGGCAGAGCTGCTCCAACCCCTCTTGTGTTGAAGGCAGAAGAATTCCTACCATTCCTTGCCTTTTAAATCTGATCTTTCTTGATGTTAGGTCAAGGCAGGGAGTTAGAACCTGACTTCAGATGTACTTTTGGAGTTCTGCATTCATATCTTTTTCCTTTCCAGCTGAGTTTTGTCTCTGGTTTGCTTTGCAGTGCATGAACCTGTCAGAATTGCTTATGACAGACCTCGTGGCTGCCCAGTTACAAAGAAGAAGAAGGTAAAGAACTCTTCTGGCTTGCTGCTGCACTCTGAATATCAAACACTGGGCTGGAAGGGACCCACAAAGTTCATCTTATCTAACCCTCTGCAGTCAGCAGGGACACCTCCAACGAGAAGAGGCTGCTCAGGGTCACATCAAGTCATGAGGCAGCCTCTGGAATCAGAGAATCAGAGTCAGGGGCTGGAAGGGACCCCCAAAGCTCAGCCAGTCCAAGCCCTGCCAGAGCAGCAGCACCCAGAGAGGAGCACACAGCAACACATCCAGGCAGGGGTTGAGTATCTCCAGAGAGGGAGACTCCACAGCCCCCCTGGGCAGCCTGTGCCAGGCTCTGGCACCCTCACAGGGCAGAAATCCCTCCTCCTGTGTACATGAAGCTTCCTCTGCCTCAGCTCCCACCACTGCCCCTTGGCCTGGCACTGGCATCCCCCAGCAGAGCCTGGCTCAGCCTCCTGCCACTCACCTGCACACACTGAGAACCACTGCTGAGGTCACCTCTCAGCTCCTCTGCTCCCAGCTCCCAGCCCCAGCTCCCTCAGGCTCTCCTAGCAGAGCTGCTCCATTCCCTTCAGCACCTCTGTGGCTCTGGGCTGGGCTCTCTCCAGCAGTTCTGTGTCCCTCTTGACCTGGGGGGGTCAGAACTGGACACAGGACTCCAGATGTGGCCTCAGCAGGGCAGAGCAGAGGGACAGGAGAACCTCTCTCCACCTACTCACCACAGCCCTGCTCATGCCCCCCAGACTGGCACTGCCCCTCCTGGCACCAGAGCACACTGCTGGCTCCTGCTCACCCTCCCAGCCACCAGGACCCCCAGATCCACTTCCCCTTTGCTGCCTTCCAGCAGCTCAGTCCCCAACCTATCCTGAGCCCTGGGGCTGTTCTTTCCCAGGTGCCAGACTCTGCCCTTGCCCTTGTTGAACTGCATTCAGTTCCTCCCTGCCCACCCCTGCAGCCTGTGCCAGTCTGGCTGGCTGGCAGCACAGCCTCCTGCTGTGGCAGCCACTCCACCCAACTTGGTGCCATCAGTAAACCTGCTGGCAGTGCCCTCTGTGCCCTCAGCCAGGGCACTGCTGAATATATTGACCACAACTGGCCCCAGTGGGGCTCCACTGGTCACAAGCCTTCAGCTGGACACCATCCTACTGACCACAGCTCTCTGGCTTCTTTCCTTCAACCACTTCCCAATCCACCTCACTCCCTGCTCACCCAGAGCCCAGTTTAGCCAGAAGGATGCTGTGGAAGGTGCCATTGTCACCAGATCAGATTAGAGCCTGATCCTGAGCTGTGTCTGAGGAGATTGGGCAGCTCCTGAGCTACCTGTGTCAGGTGTTTGAGGCTCAGAGCTGTGTGTTCACCTTAGCTCTTGTTTCCCATCAGTCATAACAAAATCTCTGCATTGCTGACTGGAAAGTTGTCCTCACTGGGGGGTGTGTGTGGCTGTGTCTGCACTGGTAAGAGAGCCTCAGCCATCAGCTCCTTGTTGGTAAAAGCCAGAAGCACCTTTTGGTAGGAATTTGCTGCTTTAATGATCACAGAATCAGGCAGGTTGGAAGAGAGCTCCAAGCTCCAACAGCCCAACCCAGCCCTGCCCAGGCACCAGACCATGGCACTCAGTGCCCCAGCCAGGCTTGGCTGCAACACCTCCAGCCACAGCCACTCCACCACCTCCCTGGGCAGCCCATTCCAGTGCCAATCACTCTCTCTGCCAGCAACTTCCTAACAACATCCAGCCTCAACCTGCCCTGACACAGCTTCAGCCTGGGGCCCCTTCTTCTGGCCCTGGCTGCCTGGCAGCAGAGCCCAACCCCACCTGGCTACAGCCTCCCTGCAGGCAGCAATCAGCTCTGCCCTCAGCCTCCTCTGCTGCAGGCTGCACCCCCCCAGCTCCCTCAGCCTCTCCTCACAGGGCTGTGCTCCAGGCCCCTCCCCAGCCTTGCTGCCCTTCTCCAAACACCTTCCAGCACCTCAGCAGCTCTCTGCAATGGAGGAGCCCAGAACTGGACACAGCACTGCAGGGGTGGCCTGAGCAGTGCTGAGCACAGGGGCACAAGAACCTCCCTTGTCCTGCTGCCCACACTGCTCCTGAGCCAGCCCAGGATGCCATTGGCTCTGCTGCCCACCTGGGCACACTGCTGCCTCCTCTGCAGCTCCTCTCTCCCACCACCCCCAGCTCCCTCTCTGCCTGCCTGCTCTCAGCCACTCTGGCCCCAGCCTGCAGTGCTGCTTGGGGTTGTTGTGGCCAAAGTGCAGAACCTGCCTTTGGCTTTGTTCTGTCTCATCCCCTTGGCCTCTGCCCACCCCTCCAGTCTGCCCAGGCCCCTCTGCAGGGCTCTGCTCCCCTCCAACAGCTCCACAGCTGCTCCCAGCTTGCTGCCATCTGCAAACTCAATCCCCTGCTCCAGATCATCAATAAAGACATTGAACAGGACTGGTGTGAAGCAGCTGCAGACCCTGAAATGCAGCTTTAAATTCTTTTCTCGAGTGACCAGGCAGCTGTTGAACCCTTTGAGAGTAGCCACTGAGGAGATTTCTGCCTCTCCAGAAGCTCAGGCACAGCTTAGGCTTGATCCTCTATCAAAACCCCCTTAGATCCTCTTCCTGAGGGACTTTTCCCTCCCTGCTCACCCCAGAGAACCAACCCCACTTTGTTTTTCTGCCTTCTCCTCTCCACAGAAACCCAAAGACTTGGATTTTCCCCACAAGAAGCTGACAGACAGGAATGTGGGCTTCCAGATGCTGCAGAAGATGGGCTGGCAGGAGGGCCATGGCCTGGGGACACGAGGAAAAGGGATCAGAGAGCCTGTCAAAGTGTATGTAAGGGGAGCACACTGCAGGAGTCATGGCCTGCATGCTGAGAGCAGCTCTTGCTTCTGATCTACCTAAGATGGGACCAGTTCAGGGCTTCATTTCCATGGTGGTGGTGGCCACTGGCCTGGCCCAGCTAAGTGTGGAGGTCATGCAGTGGGCCCAGCCTGCACTGGAAGCTCATTGTTGCCACCCAGGTTGTCAGCACTGAGTGCTGCAGGGTGTGGGCACTTGCTCCCTGGTCTCCAGGAGGAGATGTTGTGCTTGGGTTTGTGTGGTTGGGGGCTTTGAACCCCTATGTGCTCCTGGAGGGGGTCTCCTTGCTACCATGCCAGGTAGATAACAGCCTTGGGGCCTGGCCCAGGTGGAGCTCCTAGGGTTAGGCAACCAATTTCTTTCCCTCTTGCTGCTGTGATGGGTCCCACTGCAGCCTGCAGGAGGTAAATGCAGCTGCCAGGAGGTAAGTGCAGCTGCCAGGAGGTAAGTGCAGCTGCCAGGAGGTAAGTGCAGCTGCCAGGAGGTAAGTGCAGCTGCCAGGAGGTAAGTGCAGCTGCCAGGAGGTAAATGCAGCTGCCAGGAGGTAAATGCAGCTGCCAGGAGGTAAGTGCAGCTGCCAGGAGGTAAATGCAGCCTGCAGGAGGTAAATGCAGCCTGCAGGAGGTAAATGCAGCTGCCAGGAGGTAAGTGCAGCCTGCAGGAGGTAAATGCAGCCTGCAGGAGGTAAGTGCAGCCTGCAGGAGGTAAATGCAGCTGCCAGGAGGTAAATGCAGCTGCCAGGAGGTAAATGCAGCCTGCAGGAGGTAAGTGCAGCCTGCAGGAGGTAAGTGCAGCTGCCAGGAGGTAAATGCAGCTGCCAGGAGGTAAATGCAGCTGCCAGGAGGTAAATGCAGCTGCCAGGAGGTAAGTGCAGCTGCCAGGAGGTAAATGCAGCTGCCAGGAGGTAGATGCAGCTGCCAGGAGGTAAGTGCAGCTGCCAGGAGGTAAGTGCAGCCTGCAGGAGGTAAATGCAGCCTGCAGGAGGTAAGTGCAGCCTGCAGGAGGTAAATGCAGCTGCCAGGAGGTAAATGCAGCTGCCAGGAGGTAAATGCAGCCTGCAGGAGGTAAGTGCAGCCTGCAGGAGGTAAGTGCAGCTGCCAGGAGGTAAATGCAGCTGCCAGGAGGTAAATGCAGCTGCCAGGAGGTAAATGCAGCTGCCAGGAGGTAAGTGCAGCTGCCAGGAGGTAAATGCAGCTGCCAGGAGGTAGATGCAGCTGCCAGGAGGTAAGTGCAGCTGCCAGGAGGTAAGTGCAGCCTGCAGGAGGTAAATGCAGCTGCCAGGAGGTAAATGCAGCTGCCAGGAGGTAAGTGCAGCTGCCAGGAGGTAAATGCAGCTGCCAGGAGGTAAGTGCAGCTGCCAGGAGGTAAATGCAGCTGCCAGGAGGTAAATGCAGCTGCCAGGAGGTAAGTGCAGCTGCCAGGAGGTAAATGCAGCTGCCAGGAGGTAAGTGCAGCTGCCAGGAGGTAAATGCAGCTGCCAGGAGGTAGATGCAGCTGCCAGGAGGTAGATGCAGCTGCCAGGAGGTAAGTGCAGCTGCCAGGAGGTAAGTGCAGCCTGCAGGAGGTAGATGCAGCTGCCAGGAGGTAAGTGCAGCCTGCAGGAGGTAAGTGCAGCTGCCAGGAGGTAAATGCAGCCTGCAGGAGGTAAATGCAGCCTGCAGGAGGTAAGTGCAGATGCCAGGAGGTAAATGCAGCCTGCAGGAGGTAAATGTAGCCTGCAGGAGGTAAGTCTTGCTTTTGCCTTTAGAAGGCAAACATTTGGGTTCCAGTCCTCATTTGCTCTTCCCAACAGGCAGAGTGGGTCAAGGCTCCTGCAGCTCCCTGGCTGAGCAGGGAGCAGGAGCTGCTTCCACCTCTCTGAACCCACAGCAGCAGCTTTCAGTGCCCCCCTGTCTGTTGTGCTCTGACAGGCTTCTTTCTGCAGGGCTCTCTGTGTTCTCTGCCTGCCTTGGGCAGCACTGGTGGGGGGGTTGCAGCTGGTGGGGCACTCCTGGCTGGTTGCTTTCTTCTTGCCCTAGAGCTCCACTGCTGCATTTCTCCTCTCCATTCCAGCAGCAAAGGGACAATCAGCAGCATCTTCACCTGTAGCTCTCTTGTGCTCACCTTGGTTCTTAGGACCTCCAGACTTGTTGGGACCAAAGAGCTGAGTCCTTTGTGTTGCTGCAGCTCCTGGCACAAGTTTTGCTGCACTGTTCATGAGCTGTTGAGTTCTCTCTGGCCAGACAGGCAAACCTCAGCCCAAAAACTCTCTCACCATCTCTAGAGGGTGAAGCACTTCTGCTGTGAGGCCAGGCTGAGGCAGTTGGGAGTTGTTCAGCCTGGAGAAGTGAAGGCTGCAGGGAGACCTTAGAGCTGCCTGCCAGTGCCTCAAGTGGCTCCAGGAGAGCTGGGGAGGGACTTTGTGCAGAGCCCTGCAGTGACAAAGGGAGGGCTGATGGCTGCAGACTGGAAAGAGCTGGATTGAGAGGAGACCTGAGGAGGAAATTCTTCCCCAGGAGGGTGCTGAGGCACTGGAACAGGCTGCCCAGAGAGGCTGTGGAGGATGCAAGCCTGGAGGTGTTCAAGACCAGGTTGGATGTGGCCTGCAGCAAGCTGGGCTGGTGGGAGGTGTCCCTGCCCATGGCAGGGAGTTGGAACTGGATGATCTTGAGGGTCCAAGTCAGACTCTGCCACTCCAAGGCAAGCACAGGAGGCAGGGCTGCTCCTGTGGCCGTTCTCTCTGCTGTGTGAGGCTGGGTTTGGATCAGCTGAGCTGGGTCTTTGCTCTTGGAAAGGCAGGAGAAGGGCAGGAGCTGCAGCTGCTCTCTGTGGTCTGTGTCCAACAAGACTTCATCCTGCTTTGGGTGCTACAAGTGTGAAGCATTTTGAGGTTCCCATGGTTAAAATCTCCTTTTTCCCCCCACAGTCTGATCAGACAGGGCTGGGGGATAGGTTGGACTGGAGGCTCTTGAAGGTCTCTTCCAACCTGGTTGATTCTCTGCTCCCAAGTTCCTCCACAGTCTCAGGGGGATTTCTTCTCCATTTCCCCAACTCTCAGCCTCCTCCCATGGCTTTTTTCTCCTGTAAGAAACAGGCACTTTGGGGCCACCTTTTCACCAGGGCATCCAAACTGCCACCTCTGAAGTGGTCCAAGTTCCTCTATAACCCTCTTAGCCCCCTGAGCCTTCACTGCTCCCTTCCTGCCACAGGACCTGCCTCTTCTGGTGGGTGTTTGCATGTGTGCTGGGAGGTGGCAACTGGTTTGGAGCTGAGCAGCTGGGGCAGGTCCCAAAGCTCAGCTTCCTTCCTCCCCCCACCTCCCAAAAAGAAGGAGCAGAGTTGCTGCCCCCTCGAGTTGTGCCTGTCTTGGAAGCTGTTGGATTGGGAGTTTCTTTTTTGCTCTCTTCTGCAGCCTTGTCCCAGCAGCAGAGTGTTCTAACTCTTCCTTTTGCTCCCTAGGGGTGCTACATCTGCAGGGGAGGGCTTGGGTGTTGCAGGGGAAGAGAATAAAGAAGATGCATTTGATGTGTTCCGGCAGAGAATGATTCAGATGTACAGGCAGAAAAGAGCCACTAAATAGGTATGTGCCACGGGATGCCTGCAGGCACTGCCCCCAGCCCCTCCCAAGCCTGCCTTTCCCAAGGGATTTTCCCTCCTGCCAGGAGGGTCTCTGCCTTCTTAACCTTCCCTGAGAATCCAGCCCCTGCCTTGAGCTGCTCTGAGCTGCTGACTGACCCCAGATCTGCCCTCCCAGGGGAGACTGCTTGGCTAGGAAGTGCCTGGATGTGCAGCAGCTGCTGTGGGAGAGGGCTTGGGCAGCCTGTGCCAGGCTGAGGAACACTTCTGTGCTGTGCTGGTGGACTCCAGGCTGAGCAACAGCTTTGTTCTGTGCTGTGCTGGTGGACTCCAGGCTGAGGAACAGCTTTGATCTGTGCTGTGCTGCTGGCGTCCAGGCTGAGCAACAGCTTTGTTCTGTGCTGTGCTGGTGGACTCCAGGCTGAGCAACAGCTTTGATCTGTGCTGTGCTGCTGGACTCCAGGCTGAGGAACAGCTTTGTTCTGTGCTGGTGGACTCCAGGCTGAGGAACAGCTTTGTTCTGTGCTGTGCTGGTGGACTCCAGGCTGAGGAACAGCTTTGTTCTGTGCTGGTGGACTCCAGGCTGAGGAACAGCTTTGATCTGTGCTGTGCTGGTGGACTCCAGGCTGAGGAACAGCTTTGTTCTGTGCTGGGGACTCCAGGCTGAGGAACAGCTTTGTTCTGTGCTGTGCTGGTGGACTCCAGGCTGAGGAACAGCTTTGTTCTGTGCTGGTGGACTCCAGGCTGAGGAACAGCTTTGTTCTGTGCTGGTGGACTCCAGGCTGAGCAACAGCTTTGTTCTGTGCTGGTGGACTCCAGGATGAGCAACAGCTTTGTTCTGTGCTGTGCTGCTGGACTCCAGGCTGAGCAACAGCTTTCATCTGTGCTGGTTGACTCCAGGCTGAGCAACAGCTTTCATCTGTGCTGGGGGACTCCAGGCTGAGGAACAGCTTTGTTCTGTGCTGGGGGACTCCAGGCTGAGGAACAGCTTTGTTCTGTGCTGGTGGACTCCAGGCTGAGCAACAGCTTTGTTCTGTGCTGGTGGACTCCAGGATGAGCAACAGCTTTGTTCTGTGCTGTGCTGCTGGACTCCAGGCTGAGCAACAGCTTTCATCTGTGCTGGTTGACTCCAGGCTGAGCAACAGCTTTCATCTGTGCTGGGGGACTCCAGGCTGAGGAACAGCTTTGTTCTGTGCTGGTTGACTCCAGGCTGAGGAACAGCTTTGTTCTGTGCTGTGCTGGTGGACTCCAGGCTGAGGAACAGCTTTGTTCTGTGCTGGTGGACTCCAGGCTGAGGAACAGCTTTGTTCTGTGCTGGTGGACTCCAGGCTGAGGAGCAGTTTTGTTCTGTGCTGCTGGACTCCAGATGAAGAATACTTTCTGCTCTATGCTGGTGGACTCCAATCCTAACTCATTAAAACCTCTTACCAAGACCAGAGTCAAGTCTTGTGCCTAACTGTGCAGGCTAACAGCTTGGATGTCATCTGCTGAAGAAGAACCAACTCACTTTGCTCTCTCAGCTGCCTCTTTACCTCTCCTCTTGGCCAGGTTTGCCTGGTTGGTGTTGAGCTGACTTACCAGGAGAGGGAGATCTGCCCAGCCTGATGCTTCCTGAAGCTAAGAATCTTCCCCCAGTCAAATCTTCCTGCAAGGCAGTGGAGAGTTTTCCTTTAGTGCTTTTCATTGGTGGACCAAATCTTCACCAGGCAGTTTCCTCCACACAGCAGAGTGCAGAAGAAGCTCTCCCTGGGTGCTTGCTTTGTGCAGGATCCTTAGTTTGGAGTGGGGGATGAAGGAGTTCATCTGAGCCTGAGATTCCTTCCTCCAGAGCCTCAGCTGCTGAGGGTCTCTCATTGCAGTGAACAAGCAGGCCAGGCCTGCAGTGGCCTTTTGGGGGCTTACACCCCCAATTTGCAACTCTTCTCCAACCAATTCTTGAGTCATTTCTTGGCTTCTGCAAAGTTCAAGCTGTGAGGAGGTGCAGTTCCTGTGCCTGTGAGGGCCTCACTTGGCAGGCAGCTGTCTGGAAGTCACCTGGAAGTGGATCTTCAGCTTTCCAAGAGCATCACTTTAGAGCCATTCCTGCTCCTGTGCAACATTTGCTGCTTTTGTTGAACCATCCCAAGAAGTTAAGCCCAAAAACTTGTGCTTGGATGGGGGGGGGAGGGAACTGTCCCAGAATTTCCTGGAAGAGAAGTTTGGATTCCTGTGCTCTGCCTGGGGAAGCAGCTCTGAAGACATGAAAGATGTAACAGCCAAGGTCTGGTCCACAACCAACCAGCCAAGGTCTGATCCTTCCTCGTGTCCCACCTTGAGGGTTGCTGTGTGTGTGGCAGAAGTTCACAGCACACTTTTTGGTGCCCTCCTCCTCCATCACTCCCTTCCTAAGGCTACTCAGAAGTCTTCCCCTCAGCAGGACAGCACCAAAACCACCTCCTCTGTAGCTGGCTGGAGCTGCTGCATGCTTTGAGTGTTGCCTCGCTGATGTTCCCACCCTGCACCATGCTGCCTGGAGAGCAGAGAGCTTGTGGCACACAGCACCAGTGACACCCCCACAAGTGCCACTGGCAGCACTTCAAGCTCCTAACTGACAACTGACTCCCAGGGAATGTTCTTCTTCAGCTCCCAGCTTGCCTCTGCCTGCTGGTTGAAGAGCCAAATGCTCATCCCTTCCCCATCCAAACCCTGCTCCCTTCAGTTGCAGGCTGTGATGAAGTCAGGTTGAGGCTTTTCTCTTTACAGCATGGAACCTCTGCAGCCACCAGAGACAAAAGCTCACAGCAGGGGAACTTCCTGACTCGTTTTCAGTTGCCTTGAAGCACATCAGCCCCAGGCCAGGCCACGATGGGCAGGGTTAGCAATGTGTGCTGGCACTTCTGGTTGCCCATGGGCATCACAGGTGTCTCCCCTTTGACACCACAGGAGGCTGCAGCAGTGCAGCCAAGTTCAGCTGGTTGGTTGAGGCCAGTCACTAGTGGTGTCCCTCAGGGATCAGTGCTGGGCCCCATCCTCTTTAACATCTTCATAGATGATCTGGATGAGGGCATGGAGTCAGTCATCAGCAAGTGTGCAGATGACACCAAGCTGGGGGCAGATGTGGCTGGGTTGGAGGGCAGAAGGGCTCTGCAGCAGGACCTTGACCACCTGCACAGATGGGCAGAGCCCAAGGGGATGGAGTTCAATAGCTCCAAGTGCAGGGTGCTGCACTTTGGCCACAGCAACCCCATGCAGAGATACAGGCTGGGGTCAGAGTGGCTGAGAGCAGCCAGACAGAGAGGGATCTGGGGGTACTGATTGATACCTGCCTGAACATGAGCCAGCAGTGTGCCCAGGTGGCCAAGAGAGCCAGTGGCATCCTGGCCTGCATCAGCAATGGTGTGGCCAGCAGGAGCAGGGAGGTCATTCTGCCCCTGTACTCTGCACTGGTTAGACCACACCTTGAGTGCTGTGTTCAGTTCTGGGCCCCCCAGTTTAGGAGGGACATTGAGATGCTTGAGCATGTCCAGAGAAGGGCAACGAGGCTGGGGAGAGGCCTTGAGCACAGCCCTACGAGGAGAGGCTGAGGGAGCTGGGATTGGTTAGCCTGGAGAAGAGGAGGCTCAGGGCAGACCTCATTGCTGTCTGCAACTACCTGAGGGGAGGTTGTGGCCAGGAGGAGGTTGCTCTCTTCTCTCAGGTGGCCAGCACCAGAACAAGAGGACACAGCCTCAGGCTGCACCAGGGGAGATTTAGGCTGGAGGTGAGGAGAAAGTTCTTCCCTGAGAGAGTCATTGGCCACTGGAATGGGCTGCCCGGGGAGGTGGTGGAGTCGCCGTCCCTGGAGCTGTTCAAGGCAGGACTGGACGTGGCACTTGGTGCCATGGTCTGGCCTTGAGCTCTGTGCTAAAGGGTTGGACTTGATGAGCTGTGAGGTCTCTTCCAACCCTGATGATACTGTGATGCTGTGGTACTGTGATGCTGTGGTACTGTGATGCTGTGATTTGAGGGATCTTCCTCCTGAGCTTGGAGGTGCTGCAAACTCTCCCACACTGTGGGCTCCAGGGCTGCTTGAAAGGTGGTGGGTGGCAGTGCCTGGCAGGGAGTCTTCACCTCTTTAGCTCCTCTCTGGGTCTTTTCTTCACTGCCTCTTTTTCTTCCCTGTTGCAGTGTGAAACCTGAGCCTTTCCCAGGCAGGCTGCTTTAGCTCCTCCTGGACTCAGCACTGCTGGCTTGGGCTTTGCTTCTCGAACCTTCCCCCCCTCCCCAGAAGGGTTTTGTTCTCCTTTTCACTTCCCTGATGCCTTTCCCAGTGTTTGCTGTCCCTGCAAACTTCCCAGCTCAGCTCTTCTTTCACGTGGCTGTGGTGGAAGGGTTCTTGCACACCTGCAGAAGGCAGAGTGGAGTCTCCCTGGACTGGAATCCACCCTCGGAGCAGCGCAGAATGCTCTGGGGTGTGTGGGGGGGAGGGCTCTGGTTTTTAACCCCTCTTTGTTGGGCACCCCTCTGGAGGGGGGTGGGAGGTGCATTTGCTCAACAACTCCTTCCCCTCCTGTCTGGCAGAGAGGTTGGCAGAACGATGCCACCCTTTGTGAGGGCAGCTCAGCTGAAAGGTGACCTCTCTTGTGCCAGTCCCTTGGGAGCAGCCAGCGGCGGTGCCGGTGCTGAGGTTCCAGCTTTGCTCTCCCCCACTGCCTTCCCACTTGCCCCCTTTTTGGCCACGAGGTGACCTTCAAACTCCTCTTTGCTGCTCTTGCTGCTGCTCGTTGTTGCCAAAGGATTTATCTATGAGGTCTGCAGGGCAGCCCTGCTTTGGGAGGGTGAAGTTGGAGATGGTTTTCGTTGCCTCCTTGCTTGGGGGGGAAGCTTTACAGCTTCTTTTCTGTTGTTTTACTTCCAGGCTCTCTTCCATGAAGACTTCAAGCATCAGTGAACATTTTACCTAACTCCAGTGCTGTGTCTACTGTCCTTTTGGGTTGGAGTTTTGCTTTTGGTTTGGGTTCATTCATCTCGTTAGAGCCATTTGCTACTTTCTGGTTGGGGGCAGCCTGGCAGCGGTGCTCAGCCTGTCCCGGTGAGCTGCCTGTGCCCTGGGGTGGGGGTGGGGGTGGGAGTCGTTGGCATTTCCTCTTGAGTGACATTAAAGCTCTTAAAGCATTGGTAAATCTTTTCCTAGCTGCAATAAATGTGGAGCTGAACGAGGGCCTGGCTGGAATGGTTTGTTCTGCTTGCTGGGGGTTGGGGCTGCTTGGAAGTGTTTGGGGCAGAAGGGAGAGGATGCAGGAGGCTCAAGCAAGGTTTGCTGGTAGGGGAGAGAGGGAGGGAGGGAAGGTTCCTTTCTTTGAGGAGACCTTGGAGTGGCCTTCCAGTAGATGAAGAAGGCTATAGGAGGGCTGGGGAGGGACTATTGACAAGGACTTGTAGTGAGAGGAGGAAGAGGAATGGGTTTGAAGTGGCAGAGGGGAGGTTGAAAGTGGATGTGAGGAAGAAGTTGTTGGCAGTGAGGGTGGTGAGAGACTGGCAGAGGCTGAGGGTGGTGAGAGACTGGCAGAGGCTGAGGGTGGTGAGAGACTGGCACAGGTTGAGGGTGGTGAGACACTGGCACAGGCTGAGGGTGGTGAGAGACTGGCACAGGTTGCCCAGGGAGGTTGTGGAGCACAGAAGCACCCAATGTGCTCTTCTCCACAGCCTGGAGAGGAGAAGGCTTTGAAGAGACCTTGGAGTGGCCTTGCAGGATCTGAAGGGGGCTCCAATAGGGCTGGAGAGGGACTATTGAGAGGGGCTTGGAATGAGAGGAGGAGGACGAGGAGGAGGAATGGGTTTGGAGTGGCAGAGGGGAGACTGAAAGTGGCTGTTAGGAAGAAGTTGGCAGTGAGGGTGGTGAGAGACTGGCACAGGTTGCCCAGGGAGGTTGTGGAGCACAGAAGCACCCAATGTGCTCTTCTCCACAGCCTGGAGAGGAGAAGGCTTTGAAGAGACCTTGGAGTGGCCTTCCAGGATCTGAAAGAGGCTACAAGAGGGCTGGGGAGGGACTATTGAGAAGGGCTTATAATGAGAAGAGGAGGAGGAGGAGGAATGGGTTTGAAGTGGCAGAGGGGAGATTGAAAGTGGATGTGAGGAAGAAGTTGTTGGCAGGGAGGGTGGTAAGAGACTGGCACAGGTTGAGGGTGGTGAGAGACTGGCACAGGTTGAGGGTGGTGGGAGACTGGCACAGGTTGAGGGTGGTGGGAGACTGGCACAGGTTGAGGGTGGTGAGAGACTGGCACAGGTTGAGGGTGGTGAGAGTCTGGCACAGGTTGCCCAGGGAGGTTGTGGAGTGTGATCTTTGATCACATTGGATGCTTCTGTGCTCCACAACCCCCCTGGAGGTGTTCAGCACCAGGTTGAATGAGACCCTTGAGCAACCTGTTCTAGTGGGAGGTTATCCCTGAGCTTTGAGCTCCCTTCCAACCTCAACCATTCTATGATTCTCCCTGTGCTGCTGAATGTCTCAAGCTGTCAATTCCCTTGGAATCATTTTTGGGTGAGTTGCTTCCTGTGGCTTCCAACCCATTTAAAATCCATACACAGAAGTGCAGATGCTTCCCACATGGAAACCCAACCCCGGTCACAAGGCTCTGGGGCTCCTCTAAGGTGTCCTGCCCCTGCAGAAACAGCTGAGTGGAAACATTCAGAGCACCACTGAGGTTGGAGAGGGTCTCTAGGGTTGAGGCTGCAATGATGCAGAAGGGACTGGAACACCTCTGATGAGGAAGGGCTGAGAGGAAGGCAAGGGAGGGGATTCTGCTCCTTGGCTCTGCTCTCCTCAGACCCCATCTGCAGTCCTGGGTGCAGTTATGGAGCCCCCAACACAAGCAGGACATGGAACTCTTGCAGCCAGTCCAGAGGAAGCCACTAAGATGCTGAGAGGGCTGCAGCAGCTCTGCTCTGAGCACAGGCTGAGAGAGTTGGGGCTGTGCAGCCTGGAGAGGAGAAGGCTTGGAGGAGACCTTGGAGTGGCCTTGCAGGAGCTGAAGGGGACTACAGGAGGGCTGGGGAGGGACTTGGAATGAGAGGAGGAGGAGGAATGGGTTTGGAGTGGCAGAGGGGAGATTGAAAGTGGATGTTAGGAAGAAGTTGTTGGCAGGGAGGGTGGGGAGAGACTGGCACAGGTTTCCCATGGAGGTTGTGGAGCACAGAAGCACCCAATGTGATCTTTGATCACATTGGGTGCTTCTGTGCTCCACAACCTCCCTGGAGGTGTTCAGCACCAGGCTGGATGAGGCCTCGAGTGACCTCTTCTAGTGGGAGCTGTCCCTGCCTGTGTCTTAGGGTTGCACCTGCCTGAGCTTTGAGCTCCCTTCCAACCTCAACCATTCTATGAGTCAGGAGCTCTGAAGCTGAGAGGCTGCACTCTGCAGGGCTGTCACAATCCCTGCACTACCTCTTCCTACTTCCAAGCCCCCCCCCCCCAAATTCTTTGGGTTTGATTCCTTTTTTGACAGGCTGGAACCCAGCAGGAGGATTTCCCTCCAGAGCTGGCACTGATCCACTTTGCTGCAGTGCTGCGTTTGCCCCACCAGAGGAGTGAAGGCTCCAGAAGCTGCTCAGGCTGAGCTCTCACCTCTCTGCTCTGCGAATAGCAACTCAATTAAGGCTTCTGCTGCCCCAGGAGGCTGCTGCTGCTCCTCCTCTTTCATCAGAGAGGAGATTGCTGCTCGCTGACCACAGTCACTATTGGTGTCACATCTGCTGCTGGCTTCCAAGTCCCTGAGTCCTCTTCTTCAGTTTCCCTCTCCCTTTATTGAGCTTTTCCAAGCTCTCCCCACACATTTATCATTTTTTTTCCACTTCCTCTGTCCAAAAGCTTCACAAAATCAGCTTTGGTCCTGCACTGTTGGTTCTGAGTGTGCTCAAAACTCAGGCACTGGAGCTCCCTCTGGTAAAGGCTGCTGAAAGCTGAGCCTCTTTTGCTCCTCTTGCCAATGGATGTCCTCTTGTTTGGGATTGTCCTCTTGGTGAGAAGAATCCCTGAGCAAAAAGGGGATGCTGCTGTCTGCCACAGCCTCCTGCCAGAGGTGCATGAAGGATGAGGCTGTTGCTCTTTACTGATGATCTGGAGCAGGGGATTGAGTCCATCAGCAGTAAGGTTGCAGATGACACCAAGCTAGGAGCAGCTGTGGAGCTGTTGGAGGGGAGCAGAGCCCTGCAGAGGGACCTGGCCAGGCTGCATGGGTGGGCAGAGGCCAAGGGGATGAGATTGAACAAGGCCAAGGGCAGGTTCTGCACTTTGGCCACAACAACCCCAAGCAGCACTGCAGGCTGGGGCCAGAGTGGCTGAGAGCAGGCAGGCAGAGAGGCACCTGGGGGTGGTGGGAGAGAGGAGCTGCAAAGGAGGCAGCAGTGTGCCCAGGTGGGCAGCAGAGCCAATGGCAGCCTGGGCTGGCTCAGGAGCAGTGTGGGCAGCAGGACAAGGGAGGTTCTTGTACCCCTGTGCTCAGCACTGCTCAGGACACCCCTGCAGTGCTGTGTCCAGTTGTGGGCTCCTCCATTGCAGAGAGCTGTTGAGGTGCTGGAAGGTGTTTGGAGAAGGGCAGCAAGGCTGTGAGGGGCCTGGAGCACAGCCCTGTGAGGAGAGGCTGAGGGAGCTGGGGGGGTGCAGCCTGCAGCAGAGGAGGCTCAGGGCAGAGCTGATTGCTGCCTGCAGCTGCCTGCAGGGAGGCTGTAGCCAGGTGGGGTTGGGCTCTGCTGCCAGGCAGCCAGCAATAGAACAAGGGGACACAGCCTCAAGCTGTTGCAGGGCAGGTCTAGGCTGGATGTTGTTAGGAAGTTGTTGTGAGAGAGAGTGATTGGCACTGGAATGGGCTGCCCAGGGAGGTGGTGGAGTGGCTGTGGCTGGAGGTGTTGCAGCCAAGCCTGGCTGGGGCACTGAGTGCCATGGTCTGGTGGCTGGGCAGGGCTGGGGGCTGGGTTGGGCTGTTGGAGCTTGGAGCTCTCTCCCTACCTGCTTGGTTCTGTGATTCTATTATTCTTCTGGCCACAAGCAGCTCACCTGGGGGCAGGTTTCACATAGCTGTGGAAGGAGAAACTTACTTGGAAATGGATTCTCCTGCGTGGAAGTTTGTTCCAGCTGGAGCAAGGTTCCTGCTTTCAAGTTAAACAGGGAAACAGAGGTGCTGGAGATGCCTGGGTGGGAAGAGCAAGCAGAGCAAAGTGCTCTTGGGTGAGTTTTGTCCCTTAAAACAGAGCTGGGTTAAGAACTTCCATCGGAGCCTCTTTCAGGATGCCTTTTGTCTCCCAGGGGCAGAGGATTGCCTTTGGAAGCAACAAATTCTTGTGTGTCCTGTGTCTGTGCCACAGGGGAAGGTGGAGGTTGCTCTCCAAGCAGCAGTGGGTGGAAGCTGCAGCACAGGAGGTTCCAGCTCAGCACAAGAGGCAACTTCTTGCCTGGAAGGGTCCCAGAGCCCTGGCACAGGCTGCCCAGAGAGGTTGTGGAGTCTCCTTGTGTGGAGCCTTTCCAGGCCTGTCTGGATGTGTTCCTGTGTGCCCTGAGCTGGATTGTGTGGTCCTGCTCTGGCAGGGAGGGGGTTGAACTCAGTGATCTCTTTGGGTCCCTTCCAACCCCTAATGACCTGTGAGCCTGTGAGGTTGAGCTTCCAAGCTGAACTTGGAAGACAGCAAAACTCAGTGCTGGCTGCAGCTGTTTGCTCTGTACCCACACAGCAACCTTTGCACCTCCTGGGGAGCAGCCTCAGCCTCCTGAGGCCAGGAGCAGGCTGCAGAGTAGAGAGCTGCTGGCAAAACCATGAGGCCCAGCCCTGCCTGGCTGCAGAGCAGTGCAGGAGGATGTGAGGGGCAGGCTCTGTCTGACAGGGTGAAGAGGAATCTGTGTCCTTGAGGGCTTCCTTCCCCTGTGTGCCAGAGACCACCTGGGCAGCACTGGTGCAGGCTGCAGAGTTGAGATGCAGCTAAGGGCAGAGGAAAGTGCTGGAAAGTTCCATCCTCCTCTCTCCCCATAGTGGGAGGAAGTGCAGGTGGTGAGGTGAGGATGCCTCACTTCAGGGCACCCTCAGAAGCCTCCCAGCATTTGGGTTCCGTTGGGTTCCTGCTGATCTAATTACCCTCATTTAAATGTGCCACATAATTAGGTGCTGAGAGGAGCTGCAGATGAGGTGCAGGGAGGAGGTCGTCGTGGAAGGCACCGCGCCCTACTTCAGCTGCAGCTCAGCCCCCTCGGCCCTGCCTGCAGCACGGGAAGGACAAAGGATGTGGGGCAGGAGGAGGCTGCTGCTGGCAGCACTGCCAGTGAGGCAGGGAGGCCTTGGGCTGTGTGTGCTGAGAGCCAGCTCTGCCCAGCAGCCAGCCCCTAATAGTCACCCAGCTCTGCCCAGCACCCAGCCTTGCACAGCACCCAGCCCTGCACAGCACCCAGCTCTGCCCAGCACCCAGCTCTGCACAGCACCCAGCCCTGCACAGCACCCAGCTCTGCCCAGCACCCAGCCCTGCACAGCACCCAGCTCTGCACAGCACCCAGCCCTGCACAGCACCCAGCCCTGCACAGCACCCAGCTCTGCCCAGCACCCAGCCCCTAACAGTCACCCAGCTCTGCCCAGCACCCAGCCCCTAACAGTCACCCAGCTCTGCCCAGCACCCAGCCCCTACCAGGCACCCAGCTCTGCCCAGCACCCAGCCCCTAACAGTCACCCAGCTCTGCCCAGCAGCCAGCCCCTAATAGTCACCCAGCTCTGCACAGCACCCAGCCCCTACCAGGCACCCAGCTCTGCCCAGCAGCCAGCCCCTAATAGTCACCCAGCTCTGCCCAGCACCCAGCCCCTAATAGTCACCCAGCTCTGCACAGCACCTAGCTCCTAATAGTCACCCAGCTCTGCCCAGCACCCAGCTCCTAACAGCCACCCAGCTCTGCACAGCACCCAGCCCCTAACAGCACCCAGCTCTGCACAGCAGCCAGCCCCTAATAGTCACCCAGCTCTGCCCAGCAGCCAGCCCCTAACAGCACCCAGCTCTGCACAGCACCCAGCCCCTAACAGCACCCAGCTCTGCCCAGCACCCAGCTCCTAACAGCCACCCAGCTCTGCCCAGCAGCCAGCCCCTAATAGTCACCCAGCTCTGCCCTGCACCCAGCCCCTAATAGTCACCCAGCTCTGCCCAGCACCCAGCCCCTAACAGCCACCAGCTCTGCACAGCACCCAGCCCCTAACAGCACCCAGCTCTGCCCAGCACCCAGCCCCTAACAGTCACCCAGCTCTGCACAGCACCCAGCTCTGCACAGCACCCAGCTCTGCACAGCACCTGGCTCTGCCCAGCACCTAGCCCCTAACAGCCACCCAGCTCTGCCCAGCACCCAGCCCCTACCAGACACCCAGCTCTGCACAGCACCCAGCTCCTACCAGGCACCCAGCCCCTACCAGGCACCCAGCTCTGCACAGCACCCAGCCCCTACCAGGCACCCAGCTCTGCACAGCACCCAGCCCCTACCAGGCACCCAGCTCTGCACAGCACCCAGCTCCTACCAGGCACCCAGCCCCTACCAGGCACCCAGCTCTGCACAGCACCCAGCCCCTACCAGGCACCCAGCTCTGCACAGCACCCAGCCCCTAACAGCCACCCAGCTCTGCCCAGCACCCAGCCCCTAACAGCACCCAGCTCTGCCCAGCATCCAGGCCCCTACCAGGCACCCAGCTCTACCCAGCACCCAGCCCCTAACAGGCACCCAGCCCCTACCAGGCACCCAGCTCTGCCCAGCACCCAGCCCCTAACAGCCACCCAGCCCCTACCAGGCACCCAGCTGCCAGCACCACGCTCCAGGTGCCTGCCTGGGCAGCTGTGTGGGGCAGGTTTGCTCAGTGTTCAGCTGCTCCAAGCACTGGGAACATCTTGGCCACAGCTTCACCATTCCTGACCTGAGCCCTGACTAAGCCCAGTCAGGGAAGGGACTCACCCCACCAGTACAGGTGGTACTGCTCAGTTCTTCTGTCACTGGCACACAGGGACAGGTGGTGCCCACCTGTGGGCCCATTGTGCCCTCATTAGGGGTGGGTGCACCTTGGGCTTTGCCTAAGGAATCCAAGGTGAGCAGCAGCTGATGGGAGCAGTGCTGGGAAGGAGCAGGTGGGGAAAGATCCCCTCCAGGCTTGGCCTTCTGCTCCTGCTGCTGTGTCTCTTGGTGTGGGCTGTGTCTCGCTGCCAGCCTGCCCTGTGCAGCCTCTGCCCCCTGCAGCTCCTTGCCCTGGCTCTGCCTCAGCTCACCACACTCTTGGCTTGCATTTCTGACTGCCAGGAAATCTTTCTGGCTACCATTGAGCCACTCTGCAGCCTGTGAGGAGCAGCTGAAGCATTTGCACACTTTCAGAGCAGGTTTTCATAGAGTCACATAGAGAGCTCCAAGCTCCAACAGCCCAACCCAGCCCCCAGCCCTGCCCAGCCACCAGACCATGGCACTCAGTGCCCCAGCCAGGCTTGGCTGCAACACCTCCAGCCACGGCCACTCCACCACCTCCCTGGGCAGCCCATTCCAGTGCCAATCACTCTCTCTGCCAGCAACTTCCTAACAACATCCAGCCTCAACCTGCCCTGCCACAGCTTCAGCCTGGGGCCCCTTCCTCTGGCCCTGGCTGCCTGGCAGCAGAGCCCAACCCCACCTGGCTACAGCCTCCCTGCAGGCAGCTGCAGGCAGCAATCAGCTCTGCCCTCAGCCTCCTCTGCTGCAGGCTGCACCCCCCCAGCTCCCTCAGCCTCTCCTCACAGGGCTGTGCTCCAGGCCCCTCCCCAGCCTTGCTGCCCTTCTCCAAACACCTTCCAGCACCTCAACAGCTCTCTGCAATGGAGGAGCCCACAACTGGACACAGCACTGCAGGGGTGTCCTGAGCAGTGCTGAGCACAGGGGCACAAGAACCTCCCTTGTCCTGCTGCCCACACTGCTCCTGAGCCAGCCCAGGCTGCCATTGGCTCTGCTGCCCACCTGGGCACTGCTGCCTCCTCTGCAGCTCCTCTCTGCCACCACCCCCAGGGCCCTCTCTGCCTGCCTGCTCTCAGCCACTCTGGCCCCAGCCTGTAGTGCTGCTTGGGGTTGTTGTGGCCAAAGTGCAGAACCTGCCCTTGGCCTTGTTCAGTCTCATCCCCTTGGCCTCTTCCCACCCATCCAGCCTGGCCAGGTCCCTCTGCAGGGCTCTGCTCCCCTCCAACAGCTCCACAGCTGCTCCTAGCTTGGTGTCATCTGCAAACTCACTGCTGCTGGACTCAGTCCCCTGCTCCAGATCACCAATAAAGACATTGAACAGGACTGTGCCCAGCACTGATCCCTGGGGCACAGCACTGGTGCCAGCTGCCAGCTGGCTGTGGCACCATTCACCACCACTTTCTGGGCCCAGCCCTGCAGCCAGTTCTTGACCCATATCAGAGTGATTCTGCCCAAGCCAGGTGCTGGCAGCTTTTGCTCTCTCCCATCATCCCTCTACAGTTGCTCAGCATCCCAGAGGTGTGGGCACCAGACCTGGGCAAGAGGTTTCACAGGTGGACTTCCCTCTCTCTCTTTTCCCTCTTCTATTGCCTCTCCTCTCTCTCTCCCTTTCCCACATCCTCTCCTTCTTTCCCCTCTCCTCTGCTGCCCAGTGCCCAGCTGCCAGGCTGAGGGCTGTGCCGGCTCCATGTCCTCATCAGGCTGGCAGTGCCTGGTTGCTGATCTCCCATCCCGCTCCCCGCAGCCTCCCTGCTTCCCTGGGTGTGTTCCCCTTCCGTGCCAGCCCCTTTCAAGAGCCGTCTGGATGCGCTCCTCTGCGATCTGCTCTCGGCGCTCCTGCTCTGGCAGGGAAGTTGGACCAGATGAGCTCCGAGGTCCCTTCCAGCTCCTGACACTCGATGATTCTGATTCCTCTCTTGCCCCAACGGCCTGGTGAAAGGCAGAACAAAGCGCTGCTGTCTCCGGCTGCAGCTCTCTGGCCCGAGAGCCAAGACTTTACTCCTCTCCCCTGGTACCCAGCGCCCGGGAAGCGCCCAGCGCCAAGGCTCGCTCGGTAGGCTCGGTCCGGCCCGGCTCGGCTCTGCCCGGTTGTGCCCGGCAGGTGGTGCCGCCGAGCCGGCCCCGGCGCCGGGAATAAAGTCGGGAAGAAGGAGCGGAGCGGCGGGAGCGCGATGGGGCAGCGGGCGGCGGGCGGCAGCGGCTGAGCCAGCGCCGAGAACAAAGCGGCTGGGGCCGGGCGGCGGCGGCGGCGGCGCCGGAGCGGGCCCGGGGAGAGCAGCGGCTCGGCTCTGCCGCTCCCTCCCTCCCATGCTGGAAGGGAAGGAGGGATCCCGGCAGTCGGAGAAGGGGAACTGCGGCGGCCGGGGCGGGGAGAGGCCCCGGGTTGGCCGTCGGAGCGCTCGGAGAGCTGTGCGGGGCGTGGGCGGCCGCGGAACCGGGGTTGAGGTTTGGTCCGGTCCGGGCGGCTCCTGCCCTCTGTGCTCCCTCGCACAGGCTTCGGGGCTCGCTGAGCCGAAAAGAGGCAAAACTATTGAGGTTTGGAAGTGAAATTCCGGAGGAAATTTAAAGAGCATCCGGATCCGGAGAAGGAGAGAAAGAAAGAGGAAGGGAGGAAGAAATCAGAGCGCGGAGAGCCCTCGGGCGGCGGCGGCGAGGACGGGGAGAGAGCGACAGAAAGAGAGAGAGAAGAGAGAGCAAAGCTGGCAGCGGCTGCGATGGGGTGAGCCTGGCACTTTGGTGTTGTTCTGCCTTTTGCTTTCCTTCTCCGCCGAGCCGGTTTGGAGGCGACAATAAAAGGGGTTGGAAGTTTGGGCTGGGCTCCGCTTTTCGGGGCTGGGCTCCGGTTTGCTTTTCGGGGCTGAGCTCCGGTTCGGTGTTCGGGGCTGGAAAGCAGCAAGCTGCGAGCCTGAGAACTCCTTTAAACAGAGCCCTGCGCAAGGGCAGCCTGCGGTGAGCTGTGCCTTGTGTGAAAGCCAACCTGGAGAGGCTGCCTGCTTGGGGAGGGGGGGGGGGAAAGGCTTTGGAACCCCCGGAGCTGCCTTCCCAAACTTTTTCTTTGCCCAGGAGTTAGGAATGAGGGATTTTGTTGGGCGGTTGCGAGTTTGGCATTCGGGACGAGGGATCCTGTTCTAAAGGCTGGTTGAAAGTGCCTGAGGGTTTCGTTTGGGATCCTCACCACACAACCCCCCCACACCCACCCACACACACACCCTGTTAGCTTTTCCAGGAGTCCAACAATGCTGCGTGGCAGTGGCCGTGGATTTTGGCGTGGGAATGGGGAGCTTAGGCTGGTATTTAATGCGTGTCCCAGTTCTAAGGCTCAGTCATGAGAGCTGGAAGGACCCTGACGTGTTGTTGCGAGCTCCTTGAAGCCCTGGTGGCAGTTTGGATCTGTAAGCAGCCTCTGATCAGCTCCCTCCCGACGTGGGGGTTTGACAACGCAGGGAAAAAGAAATCACCTTCCTAGGGGCTGCTTTTCCTTCTGCTCGTTTTCCTCTTGGATTAAACGACTGAACAGGCAAAGACAGGTCCTAGAAGCAGAAAAGGTCGAGGTGAAAGCTCGGCAGTGGCAGAGGTGTGACTGTCACAGCCCCTTCGAAGCTGGCAGAGCGATGAGCTGACCCCAAGTTAAACCAGAAAGTGTCTCTGCTCTGCTGTGACCTCTCTGTGGAACTTTGGGGGCTGCCAGGAAGGGTTTAACAGGCAGAGAGCCTGGGACTAAGCACTTGGGTAGTGTTTGGTGGCTGAATCCTTCCTGGAGCCTCAGGGACCCTCAGCAGGGATGTGAGTTCTGCAGAGGCTCACCATCTCCCGTGGAAAAGGTGGGGGTGGTGTCACCACCTGAGCTGTGTGATCAGAGTGGTGGAGCAGCAGGGCTGGTGGTAAAGCAGGGAGGATGTTTCCACCCACAGCTCTTTTAGTTCCACTTCACTCCTGAGCTGGAAGTGTCGTTTTGGCTGTGTGCTGGGGACACGGAGGAGACTCAGAGCACAGCACCTCCTGCATCCCGCCCTGGCAGCTGGTGGGAGATAAGGTGGCCTTGGCACAGGGGTGCTGGTTTCACAGTATCCCAGTATCATCAGGGTTGGAAGAGACCTCACAGCTCATCAAGTCCAACCCTTTAGCACAGAGCTCAAGGCCAGACCATGGCACCAAGTGCCACGTCCAGTCCTGCCTTGAACAGCTCCAGGGACGGCGACTCCACCACCTCCCCGGGCAGCCCATTCCAGTGGCCAATGACTCTCTCAGGGAAGAACTTTCTCCTCACCTCCAGCCTAAATCTCCCCTGGCACAGCCTGAGGCTGTGTCCTCTTGTTCTGGTGCTGGCCACCTGAGAGAAGAGAGCAACCTCCTCCTGGCCACAGCCTCCCCTCAGGTAGTTGCAGACAGCAATGAGGTCTGCCCTGAGCCTCCTCTTCTCCAGGCTAACCAATCCCAGCTCCCTCAGCCTCTCCTCGTAGGGCTGTGCTCAAGGCCTCTCCCCAGCCTCGTTGCCCTTCTCTGGACACACTCAAGCATCTCAATGTCCCTCCTAAACTGGGGGGCCCAGAACTGAACACAGCACTCAAGGTGAGGTCTAACCAGTGCAGAGTCCAGGGGCAGAATGACCTCCCTGCTCCTGCTGGCCACACCATTGCTGATGCATGCTCCTGCTGGCCACACCACTCCTCCACGTTCAATCTCATCCCCTTCTGGCTTCCATGGGCAAATCCTGCCTGCACTCCTTGTGCCCATGGCGCTGGAGGGACTCCTGCATTAGCACTTCCCTTCTGAAGTGGGACCAGCTCTTGATCCTGAGGGAAGGAGTTCAGCCAGGTCTCAGCTGAGGCTCACCTCACTGAGGTTTCTGTGCCCCCTGCTGCCAGCAGTGCCAGTGAGTGCAGGGGGGTTCAGTGCATGGCTCCTAACGTCAGCTGCTGGCAGCTCTCTGCCTTGTCACGTCCATGGAGCACATCAACTCCCCCACTCCTGCTTCAGCTCTCACCCCCCTGACCTCTGCTAAGTGGAACATTTGCAGCGTCCTTGTCAGAGCCCTCTGCTTTCAGAGCTCTGGCAAGGGCAGGTTGAAAATAGCAGCAGATCTTGGGGACCTTTTTCCAGTGAAGCTGAGCAGGTTGTGCCTGGAAGTTCGGGGTGGGGGTGGGCAGGAGCTTGTCATGAGGCTGCAGAGGCATGGGACAGTTTGCAGTGCCTCTGTTATCTCCCAGTGCCTTGGCTCTGGTGCTCACTGGACCTGGCTTCTGGGCTGTAGAAAGAATGATTTAGCTGCAGCTTGGCTCTGTTGGCTTAGTTTGAGCTTTAGCTGCTGTACAGGCTGCCAGCCACTCTGCTTGCTCCAAAGCTGGAGCTGAGGAGCAGAGGTCACAGTTGTGGGGGCAGGTGGATGCTGTAGGCGCCCAGGAGCGCAGTGCTCAGCAGCTGGGATGCCCTGGAGGTGGAGATTGGGTTCTAGCAGAGCAGAAACCTCTCTCAGCTGCGTTGCAGCTCCAAAGGCACTTCATCCCCCAGCCCTGTGCCTGACCTTGCATGCCGGTGGCTGTTCCCCGGGCGGATCCAGCAGGAGCACACATGCAGCCAGGATTCCTTTGCTGCCCTTTATCTGCAGGCAGGCCATGAGGCAGCTGCTTCTCATTCCTCTGCTGAGCCCTGCTGGGTAATCTCTTGGGAGCTGGGGGAGGCAGGAGGGAGAGCAGCCCCTAGCCAGCTCCTGTTGCTGGAGCTGCAGGGATTCCACCTTCCCTCGGTGGCTGTGGGGGGGTTGAAGGTCTGGAGGTTTGGCCTCCCTCGATCCCATTCCACACTTTTCTTCCCAAGGTGACATTAGAAGGAAACTGAAGCTGCAGCTAAGGGGGCTGGAAAACCTGCCCGGTGGTTAGAACAAAGGGCTGGGAATCAGTCCTGGCTCTCCCAAACTTTGTTCCCAGAGCAGTCAGCAGTTCCCTGGCTGACACTCGGTGCCCTGGGGTGGGGTGGAGAAGGCAGTGTCAGAGCAGGCTCTGCCCCCATCGGAACCTCTGTTCTCTGGCAGGGAGGAGTCACTTTGCCCCTACCCCCTCCAAGTCCCTGGCTCCAGAAGCTTTGGGTTTCGGGGAGAGAAATGCAGAGATGAGCTTTGTGGCTGCTGCTAACCCACACTTCTTCCCCCAACAGCCCTGACTGCAGCCAGCAGCTACTCAAGCTGCCGAGGGAAGATAAAAGGAAGCGAAAACAGACAGTGGAGGAGGAGCAGGAGGTTGTTTCCCAGGCCCTCTCTCTGCTCCAGTTCTGCCTTTTGAGGCTCTGGCTCAAACACGTTTTCACTCCCCAGGGCTGCCCCCTCCCTTCAACCAGCCCTGTCCCTGCGGCGTCAGAGGCTGCCCAGCCCGGGGAGCCCTGGCTGGGGCCGTGGTGGCAGGGAATGCCCTGGCTTGGCAGCTCCAGCTGACTCAGCTGCTGCTGGGCTGCCTGCCAGGGCTCAGCCACATCTCTGCTCACAGCCTGGGTGCAAGCTGCCCTGTGCACACCCACCCAGGCACACAGAAAGGGCCCTGGGGGGGCTGGCAGCCAGGCTGGGGAGGTGCCCACCACAGCTGCTAGGAAATCTTGAGGCTGGCGATGAGCCTGGAACAGGAGATTACCTCTTTTGGGGGGGGGTTGCTGCTTGTGGCTGCTCCTTCAGCCCAGCTGCAGTGCAGAAGGACAGCCCTAAGGGCTCTGAGCTGTCACCAGGAGCTTGGCACCCCCTTGGTGCCCCAGCTCCCTTCTGCTCCTGAGCCACAGAACCAAGGGGCTGTGAGGAGCTGGCACTTGGTGGTTTCTGCTCGGTGCTGGTGAGACCTCCCCTGCAGGGGAGTCCAACTGTGGGGCCCCCAGCACAAGGAGGACATGGACCTGATGGAGAGGGGCCAGAGGAGGCCATAAAAGTGGCCCAAGGGCTGGAGCACCTCTGCCACAGGGACAGGCTGAGGGAGCTGGAGAAGATTCCAGGGACACCTTAGAGCTGCCTGCCACTACCTGAAGGGGCTACAGGGCAGCTGGGGAGGGACTGCTCCCAAGGGCAGGCAGCACCAGGACAAGGCAAAATGGTTTGAAACTGGAGCAGGGGAGACTCCTGGTTTGGTTTTGGACCAGAGGCTGCCTGGGTGCTGAGCAGAGGGTTTCAAGGGATGATCCTCTCCGTGCCCAAGTGCAGAGAGGCTCCTTTCTCTGCCAAGCAAATGAATGTCCCTGCAAAGAGAAGCTGCAGTGAGTGAGGAGGTGCAAGCTGGGCAGCAGCTGATGGGCTTCAAGAGATGCCCTTGGCTGAACCCCCTCAGGAGCACCAAGGCAAATGCAGTGAATGAGGACTGAGCTCATCCTCCCCAGCACATCCCAGTTGCTGCCTTAAGTGGCTACAAGAGTTTATTCTAAACCTCAGACCTATTTCATTTGTGTCCCTGGAGTGCTTTGAGCTCTGACTCCCTCCCCAGAGCTCTCTCTTGAAGCTCTGTGCTTATGTCTGGGTTTGGATCCTGCTCCTTTGGGGCAGCTCTCAGCTTTGGGGCTGCAAAGAGGGCAGGAGCTGTGGTGTGCGTGGGGAAGGTGACTCTGGAAGCTGCTCTGCCCGCAGCAAGCAGAAGGCTTCTTCCCTCTGGTGGTGCAGCAAAGGGTGGGGGCAGGGGAGCAGGATGTGCTCGGTGATGGAGGTCACTGAACGGAGCCGGCGCAGGCAGGCAGGGCTGGGAGCTGCTGTGGAGGAAAGGAAGGAGAGGACCTGAGTGGGGGAAAGATTAGAGATTGCTGAGCAGATGGGAGGAGAAGCAGCAGATGGAGTCTACCTGGACTGCAGCAAAGCCTTTGACACTGTCTGCCACAAGAAGCTCCTGGCCAAGCTGGCAGCTCATGGCTTGGACAGATTCACTCTGTGCTGGGTCAAGAACTGGCTGGATGGCAGAGCCCAGACAGTGGTAGTGAATGGTGCCACAGCCAGTTGGCAGCTGGCACTGGTGGTGTGCCCCAGGGATCAGTGCTGGGCCCAGTTCTGTTCAATATCTTTATTGATGATCTGGAGCAGGGGATTGAGTCCAGCAGCAGTAGGTTTGCAGATGACACCAAGCTAGGAGCTGCTGTGGAGCTGTTGGAGGGTAGGAGAGCCCTGCAGAGGGACCTGGCCAGGCTGGGTGGGTGGGCAGAGGCCAATGGGATGAGATTGAACAAGGCCAAGGGCAGCACTGCAGGCTGGGGCCAGAGTGGCTGAGAGCAGCCAGGAGGAAAGGGCCCTGAGGGTACTGATAGAGAGTAGCTGGAGATGAGCCAGCAGTGTGCCCAGGTGGCCAAGAGAGCCAATGGCATCCTGGGCTAGCTCAGGAGCAGTGTGGGCAGCAGGACAAGGGAGGTTCTTGTGCCCCTGTGCTCAGCACTGCTCAGGACACCCCTGCAGTGCTGTGTCCAGTTCTGGGCTCCTCAATTCAAGAGAGATGTTGAGGTGCTGGAAGGTGTCCAGAGAAGGGTAACAAAGCTGTGAGGGGCCTGGAACACAAACCCTACGAGGAGAGGCTGAGGGAGCTGGGGGGGTGCAGCCTGCAGCAGAGGAGGCTCAGGGCAGAGCTCATTGCTGTCTACAACTCCCTGCAGGGAGGCTGTAGCCAGGTGGGGTTGGACTCTTCTCCCAGGCACCCAGCAACAGAACAAGGGGACACAGCCTGAAGCTGTGCTGGGGCAGGTCTAGGCTGGATGTTAGGAGGAAGTTGTTGGCAGAGAGAGTGATTGGCATTGGAATGGGCTGCCCAGGGAGGTGGTGGAGGCACCGTGCCTGGAGGTGTTCAAACGAAGCCTGGATGAGGCACTTAGTGCCATGGTCTGGTTGACTGGATGGGGCTGGGGGATAGGTTGGACTGGATGAGCTTGGAGCTCTCTTCCCACCTGCTTGATTCTATGATTCACACAGCAGCTGTGCAGGCAGGCAGAGACCCTTCCCTGCCGGCAGAGACCTTCCCTGGCCAGAGACAATGCAAGGAAGGATCAGAAGCAGCAATAACCTCCTGGGCTCTCCCTCTCCGGGAGGTCTCCTCCTGCGATCCCTGGGGATGCTCTGATCCATCCCATCCCATCCCATCCACTGCAGGGGACGTGGGATGGACCCCAGTGATGTCCCCTGCGTGGGAGAGCATCACAGAATGGGTTGAAAGGGACCCTAAAGCTCATCCAGCTCCAACTCCCTGCCGTGGGCAGGGACACCTCCACCAGCCCAGGTTGCTCAAGGCTTTGAACACCTCCACGGAGGGGACATCCAGAGCCTCCCTGGGCAGCCTGTGCCGGTGTGTGCCCACCCTGACTGCCAAGGATTCCTCCCTAGCAAGGCAGAGGAGATGCTGCAGCCCCTCCTGGAGAGCCCTCTGCAGGGTGGCTCACCCCTGGTGCTCTGCAGCTGCCCTGGGGCATCGCAGGAGAGCCCTTGAGGAGAGGCCAAGGTGAGGAGGGGGCAGAGCCCACACGCAGGCAGGGCACTGGGGGACAGTCCCTGCATCCTGTGCCACCTGTGTTCAGATTGGGCAGGGCAGAGCTGCTTTCAGTTCTCCACTCCTTGGCACCTTTGTGCCTGCTGTTGGCTGAAGCATGGTGCTGGTGCAGGGGACTGAGCTGGTGCCACCTGCACCTCCCCAGCACTGGGGCTGGTGCAGGGGACTGAGCTGGTGCCACCTGCACCTCCTTAGTGCTGGTGCTGGTGCAGGGGACTGAGCTGGTGCCACCTGCACCTCCTTGGAGCTGGTGCAGGGGACTGAGCTGATGCCACCTGCACCTCCTTGGAGCTGGTGCAGGGGACTGAGCTGGTGCCACCTGCACCTCCTTGGGGCTGGTGCAGGGGGCTGAGCTGATGCCACCTACACCTCCTTGGGGCTGGTGCAGGGGACTGAGCTGATGCCACCTGCACCTCCTTGGAGCTGGTGCAGGGAACTGAACTGGTGCCATCTACACCTCCTTAGTGCTGGTGCAGGGTGCTGAGCTGGTGCCATCTGCACCTCCTTGGGGCTGGTGCAGGGGACTGAGCTGATGCCACCTGCACCTCCCCAGCACTGGTGCTGGTGCCTGAGCTGATGCCATCTGCACCTCCTTGGCACAGGGCAGGACTTGCAGGCTGCTCCTCTGCAGGAGCCTGGCAGCTCATCAGCATGTCCTGACCTGCCATGGGCCCTTGCCAGCCCCAGCAAACGCTGCCTCTGTGACCTCTCAGTCCATGGCTGCTCTGCTGAGACCATAAATTAAGAGAACCAAACCCAATTTGCTCTGCTGGCAGCGGTGCCACCAGCAGCTCAGTGTCCAGCAATCAATTGGGTTGCTGTGGAGAGAGGAAGAATGGAAGGAGCAAGGTGGGAATGAGAGCAGCCTGCCCTTGGCACCTCACCTTAACGAGCAGTGAGTCAGGCTGCAGGCAGAGAGCACATCAGGGGTGACTGATCCCCAGCCCAGGCTCCCTCTGACCTCCCTCCAGCTTCTCTGCCACCAGAAGCCTCCGGAGGAGCCAGCTTGGGGGCTTCACTCTGGCACCACCCCGCAGCTGGCAGCTTTGCTGGTGTGAAGAGCAGGTTGGCAACAGCTGCATCCCTTGCAGCAGCTGCTTCCTTTGCAGCTCCTTGCCTTGCCCTGCTGCTTGGGTGCCTGCAGCTGGAGGCTTGAGGAGCATCCATGGGGGGGTGGGGGACAAGTCCGTGGGACTGAGCCGTCCAACTTTGCCCTCCCCCCTAGGGTGAGAACAAGCAGTGGAGGCTGTGAGAGGATCCCTGGAGCCCTTCCAGTTGTCCTCAGGCTCTTGCTGCTCACCTCTGCGTCCCAGCCTGATCTGTGCCTTTGTTTTGCCTTAATCACCTGGGGAGGGCAGCCCTGGGTGGGGGTGGGAGGGCAGCCCCGGAGGGGTTGGGAAGGGCTTTTACTTACCTGTGTCCTGCTGGGAAATCAATCCCCAGTGGAGCCTCCCAGCTGGGAGCAGGAAGGGATCTGCCTGGCTCAGGGCTGCCTGATGTCTGCAGCACCCCCTGCAAGCTGAGGGGGAGAAGAGAGCTGAGGCAGGAGGCAGAATGTGCCAGTTTGGATCTCAGGCACTCTCGGGACTGCTCTGAAAGGCTTTGGAGGTTTCTCTGGAAGCAGGAGGTCGGCAGCTTGGGCAGCAGCAAGCCTGAGTGCTGCAGAGTGCTCCTCAGAGGCTGCTGCACTCAAGCATCTGAGATCTGCCTCTGCTGTGCTCCTTCTGCTGCCCTGCCCTGCTGCCTGTCTGCTGCCCTGCAGCCCTGCTGCCTGCCTGCCCTGCTGCCTGCCCTGCAGCCTGCCTGCCCTGCTTGCCCTGCTGCCTGCCCTGCAGCCTGCCTGCTGCCCTGCCCTGCAGCCCTGCTGCCTGCCTCCTGCCCTGCCCTGCAGCCTGCCTGCCCTGCTTGCCCTGCTGCCTGCCTCCTGCCCTGCCCTGCAGCCCTGCTGCCTGCCTGCTGCCCTGCCCTGCAGCCTGCCTGCTGCCCTGCCCTGCAGCCTGCCTGCTGCCCTGCCCTGCAGCCTGCCTGCTGCCCTGCCCTGCAGCCTGCCTGCTGCCCTGCCCTGCAACCTGCCTGCCCTGCTTGCCCTGCAGCCTGCCTGCTGCCCTGCAGCCCTGCTGCCTGCCTGCTGCCCTGCCCTGCAACCTGCCTGCCCTGCTTGCCCTGCAGCCTGCCTGCTGCCCTGCCCTGCAGCCTGCGTGCCCTGCTTGCCCTGCAGCCTGTCTGCTGCCCTGCAGCCCTGCTGCCTGCCTGCTGCCCTGCCCTGCCCGCCCTGCAGCCTGCCTGCTGCCCGCCCTGCAGCCTGCCTGCTGCCTGCCCTGCTTGCCCTGCTGCCTGCCTGCCTGCCCTGCTGCCTTCCCTGCTGCCCAGCACAGGACCATTCCTCTGGGAAAAGGCCTCCCAGGTCAGGGAGCCAAACCATCGAGTGCTTGGTGGTCACTAACCCCCCAGTGGCCACCCTGCTCCCAGCTGGGAGTCCCTACTGGGATTGATTTCCCAGCAGGACACAGGTAAGTAAAAGCCCTTCCCAACCCCTCCAGGGCTGCCCTCCCACCCAGGGCTGCCCTCCCCAGGTGATTAAGGCAAAGCAAAGGCACAGATCAGGCTGGGACGCAGAGGTGAGCAGCAAGAGCCTGATGACAACTGGAAGGGCTCCAGGGATCCTCTCACAGCCTCCACTGCTTGTTCTCACCCTAGGGGGGAGGGCAAAGTTGGACGGCTCAGTCCCACGACTTGTCCCCCACCCCCCCATGGATGCTCCTCAAGCCTCCAGCTGCAGGCACCCAAGCAGCAGGGCAAGGCAAGGAGCTGCAAAGGAAGCAGCTGCTGCAAGGGATGCAGCTGTTGCCAACCTGCTCTTCACACCAGCAAAGCTGCCAGCTGCGGGGTGGTGCCAGAGTGAAGCCCCCAAGCTGGCTCCTTAGTGGTCAGCAACCTCCCCTCCCCCCTCCCCCCTCCCCCTCCCACCTTGGCCATTAAACTAAATCTGCTCTGAGCTGTTGTGCAGTTGGAGGTGGAGAGACTCTGGCATGGGTTGCCTGGGGGAGGCTGTGGATGTAGATGTCCCCTCCCTGGAGGTGTTCAAGGCCAGGTGGGATGAGCAGCCTGGGAGTTGTCTCTGCCCGTGGCAAGGGGTTGGAGGAGATGATCTTTGAGGTCCCTTCCAAGCTGAGCTGTTCTGGGGTTCCATGAGTGGGAGCAGAACTTGCCCAGTGCTGAGGATCACAGAGTGGCAGGGGCTGGAAGGGACCTCCAAAGCTCAGCCAGTCCAAGCCCTGCCAGAGCAGCAGCACCCAGAGAGGAGCACACAGCAACACATCCAGGCAAGGGTGAGTATCTCCAGAGGGGGAGACTCCACAGCCCCCCTGGGCAGCCTGTGCCAGGCTCTGGCACCCTCACAGGGAAAAATTCCCCCTCCTGTGTACATGGAACTTCCTATTTAATCAGGCAGGGCTGGAAGGGACCACAAGGAGCAGGCAGTGCCAACCCCTGCCATGCCCAGGGACACCCTACCCTAGAGCAGGCTGCACACAGCCTCAGCCAGCCTGGCCTCAAACACCTCCAGCCATGGGGCCTCAACCACCTCCCTGGGCAGCCCCTGCCAGGCTCTCACCACTCTCCTGCTCAACAACTTCCTCCTCACCTCCAGCCTCACTCTCCCCACCTCCAGCTCTGCTCAATCCTCCCCACTCCTGCCTCTGCCTCAGCTGCCACCACTGCCCCTTGGCCTGGCACTGGCATCCCCCAGCAGAGCCTGGCTGCAGCCTCCTGCCACTCACCTGCACACATTGAGAACCACTGCTGAGGTCACCTCTCAGCTGCTCTGCTCCCAGCTCCCAGCCCCAGCTCCCTCAGGCTCTCCTAGCAGAGCTGCTCCATTCCCTTCAGCACCTCTGTGGCTCTGGGCTGGGCTCTCTCCAGCAGTTCTGTGTCCCTCTTGAACTGGGGGGGGTCAGAACTGGACACAGGACTCCAGATGTGGCCTCAGAAGAGCTGGCAAGTGCCAGGCTTTGGGAGCTGAGGGCAGCCAAAGGCCCCAGGGGCTGTGCCTGTGCTGTGTGTGGTGACTGCTGACTTCTCCCTGGCTAGGAAATGAATCACTCTGGAGGCAGCACCAAAGAGGAGCCTCAGTCCTGCTAAGAGACCTGAGGAGGAAGCTGCTGGAGGAAGAGCTCTGCACTAACTCCTGCCTGTAGCCCTTGCCCCTACTAACCAATGTCAACAACTAGGTAATGTCCTTCCTCTGCTCTCTCTGGCACCAGCCCAGGATGTGGTGCTTCAGGGGCACAAACATCAGGGGGTTCCCTTCTCTGTGCCTCAGAGGAGAAGCCACAATCCAGGCAAAGCTTGGTGCCTGCTGGTGGAGCCTGGGAAAACTGGGATCTCATTCCAGACATGGGCTGTGGGTGGATAAAAGCAGCCAGAGAGGATGGTGAGGAGCTGGGTTAGATCCTCAGGCAGTCTGCCCCTGAGCAAGGGAGAGGAAGGGGCTGGAGGGAGCCAGGGGTTGAGACTGGACATGCCTAGGATGGGTTGGGCTGGAAGGGGCCTTGAAAGGTGATAACAAGAAGCAGTTTGTTGCCCAGGTTTTGCTGGTGGCTCCCAGCAGCACCAGGTGCAGTCCTCTGCATTGATGGGAAGCTGCTGCCTGCAGCTGGGAAGGAGGAGGAGGTGCAAATGGGTGGATTTGGGAAGCTTGCACACCGCAGGCTTGAGCCTGTGCCTCGTCTGCAGCTGTCACAGGCCTGGGGGTGGGGAGGAGGAGGAGGAGTTGCAGCCCTTCAGACCTGAGCAGCTCTGCGTGAGGCAGTGGCCACTGCCTTGGGGTTTAACCCGAGGCAAAGGAAACCTCTGAGGCAAAGGAAACCTCCAAGCCCTGTTGCACCTGGGACCTTCCCTCCCTGTACCTCCTGCTGCCTGGGGCTCAGCTGCTTAGCCCAGCTCTGACCGTGCTGGGGGCAGAACCTGGGGCAGAGCTGTCCTGGGGCAGAGCTGTCCTGGGGCAGAGCTGTCCTGGGGCAGAGCTGTCCTGCAGCTGAGCTGTCCTGGGGCAGAGCTGTCCTGGGGCAGAGCTGTCCTGGGGCAGAGCTGTCCTGGGGCAGAGCTGTTCTGCAGCAGAGCTGTCCTGGGGCAGAGCTGTCCTGCAGCAGAGCTGTCCTGGGGCAGAGCTGTCCTGGAGCAGAGCTGTCCTGCAGCAGAGCTGTCCTGGGGCAGAGCTGTCCTGGGGCAGAGCTGTCCTGGGGCAGAGCTGTCCTGGGGCAGAGCTGTCCTGGGGCAGAGCTGTCCTGGGGCAGAGCTGTCCTGCAGCAGAGCTGTCCTGGGGGCAGAGCTGTCCTGGGGCAGAGCTGTCCTGGGGCAGAGCTGTCCTGGGGCAGAGCTGTCCTGCAGCTGAGCTGTCCTGGGGCAGAGCTGTCCTGGGGCAGAGCTGTCCTGCAGCAGAGCTGCCCTGGGGCAGAGCTGTCCTGGGGCAGAGCTGTCCTGGGGCAGAGCTGTCCTGGGGCAGAGCTGTCCTGCAGCTGAGCTGTCCTGGGGCAGAGCTGCCCTGGGGCAGAGCTGTCCTGGGGCAGAGCTGTCCTGGGGCAGAGCTGTCCTGGGGGCAGAGCTGTCCTGCGGCAGAGCTGTCCTGGGGCAGAGCTGTCCTGGGGCAGAGCTGTCCTGGGGGCAGAGCTGTCCTGGGGGCAGAGCTGTCCTGGGGGCAGAGCTGTCCTGGGGCAGAGCTGTCCTGCAGCAGAGCTGTCCTGGGGCAGAGCTGTCCTGGGGCAGAGCTGTCCTGGGGCAGAGCTGTCCTGCAGCTGAGCTGTCCTGCAGCAGAGCTGTCCGGGGGCAGAGCTGTCCTGGGGCAGAGCTGTCCTGGGGGCAGAGCTGTCCTGCAGCTGAGCTGTCCTGGGGCAGAGCTGTCCTGGGGCAGAGCTGTCCTGGGGCAGAGCTGTCCTGGGGCAGAGCTGTCCTGGGGGCAGAGCTGTCCTGCAGCTGAGCTGTCCTGGGGCAGAGCTGTCCTGGGGCAGAGCTGTCCTGCAGCTGAGCTGTCCTGGGGCAGAGCTGTCCTGGGGCAGAGCTGTCCTGGGGGCAGAGCTGTCCTGGGGGCAGAGCTGTCCTGCAGCAGAGCTGTCCTGGGGCAGAGCTGTCCTGCGGCAGAGCTGTCCTGCAGCAGAGCTGTCCTGGGGCAGAGCTGTCCTGGGGCAGAGCTGTCCTGGGGCAGAGCTGTCCTGGGGGCAGAGCTGTCCTGCAGCAGAGCTGTCCTGGGGCAGAGCTGTCCTGGGGGCAGAGCTGTTCTGCAGCAGAGCTGTCCTGGGGCAGAGCTGTCCTGCGGCAGAGCTGTCCTGCAGCAGAGCTGTCCTGGGGCAGAGCTGTCCTGGGGCAGAGCTGTCCTGCGGCAGAGCTGTCCTGCAGCTGAGCTGTCCTGCAGCAGAGCTGTCCTGGGGGCAGAGCTGTCCTGCGGCAGAGCTGTCCTGGGGCAGAGCTGTCCTGCAGCAGAGCTGTTCTGCAGCAGAGCTGTCCTGGGGCAGAGCTGTCCTGGGGCAGAGCTGTCCTGGGGGCAGAGCTGTCCTGGGGCAGAGCTGTCCTGGGGCAGAGCTGTCCTGGGGGCAGAGCTGTCCTGGGGGCAGAGCTGTCCTGGGGCAGAGCTGTCCTGCAGCAGAGCTGTCCTGGGGGCAGAGCTGTCCTGGGGCAGAGCTGTCCTGCAGCAGAGCTGTCCTGCAGCAGAGCTGTCCTGGGGGCAGAGCTGTCCTGGGGCAGAGCTGTCCTGGGGCAGAGCTGTCCTGCAGCAGAGCTGTCCTGCGGCAGAGCTGTCCTGGGGCAGAGCTGTCCTGGGGCAGAGCTGTCCTGGGGCAGAGCTGTCCTGCAGCAGAGCTGTCCTGGGGGCAGAGCTGTCCTGCAGCTGAGCTGTCCTGGGGCAGAGCTGTCCTGGGGCAGAGGTGTCCTGCAGCTGAACTGTCCTGGGGCAGAGCTGTCCTGGGGCAGAGCTGTCCTGGGGGCAGAGCTGTCCTGGGGCAGAGCTGTCCTGGGGCAGAGCTGTCCTGCGACAGAGCTGTCCTGGGGCAGAGCTGTCCTGGGGCAGAGCTGTCCTGGGGCAGAGCTGTCCTGGGGCAGAGCTGTCCTGCAGCAGAGCTGTCCTGAGGGCAGAGCTGTCCTGCAGCAGCTGCTCGCTGTCTGCTGAGCTGTTTCCTCTCAGCCATTGTCAGGGAGCTCCTTGCAACCCTGCAGGATGCACTTCCCAAGCATGAGTCAAGGGAGGAAGAGCTGTGCTAAGGGGAAGGCACTTTTCATGTCCATGTCCTTCCCATCCTTTCATCCTTCCTTCTCCCCAGAGCTGCAGCTGGGAGGTGGCCTCGGTACAAACCCTGCAGCAGGCAGAGACCTCAGCCCCAGCTGCAGCTGGCATCAGCCTAGCAGTGCAGTGCTGAGAGCTGGTGAAAGGAACCTGCAGCTCAGGCTAAAAGTCATAGAACCTCCTCGTGGAATGGACTGGAAAAGCCTTCCAAGGTCACCCAGTCCAACCCTCAGCCCAACCCCACCATGGCCACCAAGCCCTGACCCAAGTGCCATGGCCACAGGTTTCTTGAACACCTCCAGGCAGAGGAACCCCAGCAGCTCCCTGGCATAGAACCACAGAACCAGGCAGGTTGGCAGAGAGCTCCAAGCTCCAACAGCCCAACCCAGCCCCCAGCCCTGCCCAGCCACCAGACCATGGCACTCAGTGCCCCAGCCAGGCTTGGCTGCAACACCTCCAGCCACAGCCACTCCACCACCTCCCTGGGCAGCCCATTCCAGTGCCAATCACTCTCTCTGCCAGCAACTTCCTAACAACATCCAGCCTCAACCTGCCCTGCCACAGCTTCAGCCTGGGGCCCCTTCTTCTGTTGCTGGCTGCCTGGCAGCAGAGCCCAACCCCACCTGGCTACAGCCTCCCTGCAGGCAGCTGCAGGCAGCAATCAGCTCTGCCCTGAGCCTCCTCTGCTGCAGGCTGCACCCCCCCAGCTCCCTCAGCCTCTCCTCACAGGGCTGTGCTCCAGGCCCCTCCCCAGCCTTGCTGCCCTTCTCCAAACACCTTCCAGCACCTCAACAGCTCTCTGCAATGGAGGAGCCCAGAACTGGGCACAGCACTGGAGGTGTGGCCTGAGCAGTGCTGAGCACAGGGGCACAAGAACCTCCCTTGTCCTGCTGCCCACACTGCTCCTGAGCCAGCCCAGGATGCCATTGGCTCTGCTGCCCACCTGGGCACACTGCTCCTGATACCTCCTGCTCCACTGCCCACTCTGCCCTGGCTGTGGTGTGCACCACACATGAGCCTCTGATGTCCTGTTTGTGCTTCTGCTTGCAAGCTTTGGGCCCATCCTTGTGCTCTGCTGAGCTGAGGGCACAGGCTGCTGCTGCTGGACTGGCCAGACCCCAGCCATGGTCACCCTCACAGGCCTTGGGGGGGTGCCTGAGGACTGCAGAGGAGGACAGGGAAGCTCTAGAGGAAGCTGTGGTCAAACACCCTTGGCAGCTTTGGTGTGCCAAGGGTATTCCATAGGGCAGGGTCACCAGGGTGCAGTGGCTGCCTGGGTGGTGGGCAGACAGGAGGCAAAAGCAGCTGTGGGCTTTCACCCTGCAGTGGCATCAGCCCACAGCTCCCCAGCTTCAGAAGAGTGCCAGGGGTGTGGAGTGCCCCTGGGCAGAGCACAGCCAAGCCCAGAGGCCTTGGGAGAGCAACTCCAGGCATGCTGGAGAACCTGGGTCCTGCCTGCCCTGAGAGGAAGGGCCAGGAGATGGCACCAGCCTGGGCAGGGGGGAGCTGCTGCCCCTCACACGGAGGCACAGTGAAGGGTGTGGTGGGCAGGGAGTGCCACAGTGCCAGCAGCTGGTGCCTCGGTGCCATGGAGAGGAGGCAAAGAGCAGGAGAGGAGCTGCAGTGGCAGTGCCAGGAGCTGGAGGCAGTGCCAGGAGCTGCAGCGGCAGTGCCAGGAGCTGGAGGCAGTGCCCCTGAGGCTCTGCCCTGACAGCCCCGGTCCTGTCTGTGGCAGGGAGCAGCCAATCTTCAGCACCAGGGCCCACGTGTTCCAGATCGACCCTGCCACCAAGAGGAACTGGATCCCTGCCAGCAAGCATGCCCTCACCGTCTCCTACTTCTACGATGCCACCCGCAGCGTCTACAGGATCATCAGCGTGGGCGGCACCAAGGTAGGGGGCGTGGGGCTGGCAGCGTGGCACAGCTCCCTGCAGGGCACCTCTGCAGCCAGAGCATCATCTGGGCTGGGTTTGGGCTCAGGTTGGGTGGTTCTCAGCGTGGGCAGCTCCATGCAGGGCACTTCTGCAGCCAGAGCATCATCTGGGCTGGGTTTGGGCTCAGGTTGGGTGGTTCTCAGCGTGGGCAGCTCCCTGCAGGGCACCTCTGCAGCCAGAGCCTGCTCTGGGCTAGGTTTGGGGTCAGGAGGGTTGGTTCTAGTGTGGGCAGTTCCCTACAGGGCACCTCTGCAGCCAGAGCCTGCTCTGGGCTAGGTTTGGGGTCAGGAGGGTTGGTTCTCAGCATGGGCAGCTCCATGCAGGGCATCTCTGCAGCCAGAGCCTGCTCTGGGCTAGGTTTGGGGTCAGGTTGGGTGGTTCTCAGTGTGGGCAGCTCCATGCAGGGTTGTGTCTGGGCTGCACTCACACTGGAGGCTCCTGTTGAGCTTTTCCCCACCCCAGACCCCCAGGTCCTGTTCCTCAGGGCTGCTCTCAGCCATTCCCCACCCAACCTGGAGCTGTGCTTGGGATTGCACCCACCCAGCTGCAGGACCTTACACTTGGCCATATTGAATGCCATGAGGTTTGCCTGGGCACAGCTCTGCAGCCTGCCCAGCTCCCTCTGGATGGATCCCTGCCCTCTAGCAAGTGACTGTGCCCACACAGCTTGGTGCCATCTGCAGACTTGCTGAGGGTGCACTGATGGCTCTGTGCATGGCACTGACAAAGATGTTCAACAGCACTGACCCCTGAGGGGTCCTGCTGCTTCTCGAGGGCCTCCAGCTGCTGAGGCAATCTCCTCCAGCTCTGCAATCTCCTCCAGCTCTGCAATCTCCTCCAGCTCTGCAATCTCCTCCAGCTCTGCAATCTCCTCCAGCCATTGTGATGGTTTGGGAGTTCACCACCCCCCATCCCCTCCATGGTCATCCACTCATGAAATCAGCCAGACTGGGCTCACCCACTCATGAAGTCATTCAGACTGGGCTCACCCACTCATGAAGTCAGCCAGACTGGGCTCACCCACTCATGAAATCAGCCAGACTGGGCTCACCCACTCATGAAGTCATTCAGACTGGGCTCACCCACTCATGAAGTCATTCAGACTGGGCTCACCCACTCATGAAATCAGCCAGACTGGGCTCCTCCACTCATGAAATCAGCCAGACTGGGCTCACCCACTCATGAAATCAGCCAGACTGGGCTCACCCACTCATGAAATCAGCCAGACTGGGCTCATCCACTCATGAAGTCACTCAGACTGGGCTCACCCACTCATGAAATCAGCCAGACTGGGCTCACCCACTCATGAAGTCACTCAGACTGGGCTCACCCACTCATGAAATCAGCCAGACTGGGCTCCTCCACTCATGAAATCAGCCAGACTGGGCTCACCCACTCATGAAATCAGCCAGACTGGGCTCACCCACTCATGAAATCAGCCAGACTGGGCTCATCCACTCATGAAGTCACTCAGACTGGGCTCACCCACTCATGAAATCAGCCAGACTGGGCTCACCCACTCATGAAGTCATTCAGACTGGGCTCACCCACTCATGAAATCAGCCAGACTGGGCTCACCCACTCATGAAGTCATTCAGACTGGGCTCACCCACTCATGAAGTCAGCCAGACTGGGCTCACCCACTCATGAAGTCATTCAGACTGGGCTCACCCACTCATGAAGTCAGCCATGCTGGGCTCAGCAGAGCTGGAAGTTAAGCGATGAGGCTTCAGGTTCCCAGCTCAGCACAACATTCCAGCAGACAGTTACAGCTCTGAGCAGAAGTAAATGAGTGAAAAGGTAGCACAGGAACACTGCAACCCTCCCAGCAATCAGAGTCCCCAGCAGGGGCTCCCAGGGGGCTCCTTTCCACCTCTCTTCCCACCCCAGAGTCTGCCTTAGGGGCAAGGTGAGTTTGGAGGATCAGCTTGGGGGGGGTTAGAAGCAGAAACACAGGATGGGGTTAGGGGTTGGAAGGGACCCAAAGAGGTCATCAAGTCCAAACCCCCTTCCCCTGCCAGAGCATCCAATCTAGCTCAGGGCACACAGGAACACATCCAGACAGGCCTGGGAAGGCTCCAGAGAAGGAATCACAGAATCAAGCAGGTTGGGAGAGAGCTCCAAGCTCTCAGTGCCCTGAATGTCAGCAGCCCCAGCTCAGACCAGCAAGACCTCTGCAAGACCTCTGCAGGCCCTGCCCTTGAGAATTAGACCTTAAAGAGTTGGCTCAAGAGAAGCATCAGGGAGACCTCAGCTCACAGCTCCAAGAGATTTGCTTCCCTGACCTTTCCTCCCCCTGGAGCACACAGCCTTGCCAAGCCACCTCTGTTCCCACCACAAGAGCTCCCCAGAACTGCTCTGTTCCTGAGGAATCACAGCACAGAGCAGGCTGGCAGAGAGCTCCAAGCTCCAACAGCCCAACCCAGCCCCCAGCCCTGCCCAGCCACCAGACCATGGCACTCAGTGCCCCAGCCAGGCTTGGCTGCAACACCTCCAGCCACAGCCACTCCACCACCTCCCTGGGCAGCCCATTCCAGTGCCAATCACTCTCTCTGCCAGCAACTCCCTCCTCACATCCAGCCTCAACCTCCCACAGCCCAAACTCTTTCAGTCTCTCCTCACAGGAGAGGACTACAGCTCTGAGCTCTCCTCCCCCCCAGCCCCTGCAGCAGGCAGGGATTGTGGTGACCAATTCCCCCCACCCCCAGGGCTGCAGGCTGGGTTTGCTTTCTCACTGTTTTCTCTCTCTCCATCTCCAGGCCATCATCAACAGCACCATCACCCCCAACATGACCTTCACAAAGACCTCCCAGAAGTTTGGGCAGTGGGCAGACAGCAGAGCCAACACTGTCTATGGGCTGGGCTTTGCCTCCGAGCAGCATCTCTCCCAGGTACAGCTGCACCCAGGCAAGCCTGGAGGAGAAGTCAGCCTCGGGGGAGAGGACTTTGGGAAGCTGCTGGGATTGCTCCTCCCACCCTGCTGAAATGCACTGCAAAGAGGCAAAGGTCATAGAATCAGTGGCAGGGGCTGGAAGGGACCTCCAAAGCTCAGCCAGTCCAAGCCCTGCCAGAGCAGCAGCACCCAGAGAGGAGCACACAGCAACACATCCAGGCAGGGGTTGAGTATCTCCAGAGGGGGAGACTCCACAGCCCCCCTGGGCAGCCTGTGCCAGGTTCTGGCACCCTCACAGAGAAAAATTCCTCTTCTTGTTTACATGGAACTTCCTATTTAATCAGGCAGGGCTGGAAGGGAGCACAAGGAGCAGGCAGTGCCAACCCCTGCCATGCCCAGGGACACCCTACCCTAGAGCAGGCTGCACACAGCCTCAGCCAGCCTGGCCTCAAACACCTCCAGCCATGGGGCCTCAACCCCCTCCCTGGGCAGCCCCTGCCAGGCTCTCACCACTCTCCTGCTCAACAACTTCCTCCTCACCTCCAGCATCATTCTCACCACCTCCAGCTCTGCTCCATCCCCCCTGGTCCTGCCACTACCTCTGCCTCAGCTTCCACCACTGCCCCTTGGCCTGGCACTGGCATCCCCCAGCAGAGCCTGGCTGCAGCCTCCTGCCACTCACCTGCACACACTGAGAACCACTGCTGAGGTCACCTCTCAGCTGCTCTGCTCCCAGCTCCCAGCCCCAGCTCCCTCAGGCTCTCCTAGCAGAGCTGCTCCATTCCCTTCAGCACCTCTGTGGCTCTGGGCTGGGCTCTCTCCAGCAGTTCTGTGTCCCTCTTGAACTGGGGGGGGTCAGAACTGGACACAGGACTCCAGATGTGGCCTCAGCAGGGCAGAGCAGAGGGACAGGAGAACCTCTCTCCACCTACTCACCACAGCCCTGCTCATGCCCCCCAGACTGGCACTGCCCCTCCTGGCACCAGAGCACACTGCTGGCTCCTGCTCACCCTCCCAGCCACCAGGACCCCCCAAATCCACTTCCCCTTTGCTCCCTTCCAGCAGCTCAGTCCCCAACCTATCCTGAGCTCTGGGGCTGTTCTTTCCCAGGTGCCAGACTCTGCCCTTGCCCTTGTTGAATTGCATTCAGTTCCTCCCTGCCCACCCCTGCAGCCTGTCCCAGTCTGGCTGGCTAGCAGATGCCAGCAGAGCACCTGGGCATGGCCAGAGGGTGCTGAGGGGGCCTGGCACAGCTGTGTGCAGGGCAGGCTTGGGTTAGTGATTGAGCTCAATGACCTGGAAGGGCTTCTCCAGCCTGAATCCCACCCTGAGTTAGGACCTGGGGCTCAGTTTTCTGTGCCTGCTGCTTGGCTCCCCCCAGGGTGCCAGCAGGAGGGGCAGGGGTGTGGGGAGCTGCTCTCTGCATTCCCTTGGCAGCTGAAGAGGAGCTCAGAAGCAGCAGGGCTGGGGAGAAGGTGCAAAAGGGAGCAGGAGCTGAGCTGCTCAGTTCCCCTTTGTTCCCCGTTGTGATGTGACCCTGGAGTGACTTTTGCCCTGCCCTGCAGTTCGCAGAGAAGTTCCAGGAGGTGAAGGAGGCAGCACGGCTGGCCAGGGAGAAGTGCCAGGACAAAACAGAGCTGACCAACCCTGCCCTGAGCATCACATCCCACCAGGTACTGCTTGGGAAGGGGCAGGAGCAGAGCTCCCTGCTGAGTGCTGCCAGCTGAGCCCCTCTCTGCCTCTCTGCTTCCAGCCCTTTCTGAGCCCCCCCCCAGGCTGGGGGTTCACATTCTGCTGAGCCCTGAGGTCACTCTGCTGCAACCCAGGGAGAGCAAGAACGAAGCAGTGCTTGAGTGGAGCTGCTGGGAGGGTTCTCAGCTCCTCTGCCTTTGCCAGTTGAACTGTCAAAGCCACCTGATGTCCTCTGAGGCCGTGCTGGGGGCTGGGGGGGGGGGGGGGGGGTTGGTGGTCTTTGGTGTGTGGCTACTTCTCTGCCAGGCTGCTGACTCCCTCTGGGCTCACGGGGACTGCAGCAGCAGCAGCAGCACACAGGAGGAGCAGTGCAGGGGCAGTGCAGGAGCAGTGCAGGGGCAGTGCAGGAGCAATGCAGGGGCAGTGCAGGGGCAGAGAAGGAGCAGTGCAGGGGCAGAGAAGGAGCAATGCAGGGGCAGTGCAGGAGCAGTGCAGGGGCAGTGCAGGAGCAATGCAGGAGCAGTACAGGAGCAGTGCAGGAGCAATGCAGGGGCAGTGCAGGAGCAATGGAGTGGCAGCGCAGAGGCAGTGCAGGAGCAGTGCAGGGGCAGTGCAGGAGCAATGGAGTGGCAGCGCAGAGGCAGTGCAGGAGCAGTGCAGGGGCAGTGCAGGAGCAATGCAGGAGCAGTGCAGGGGCAGTGCAGGAGCAATGCAGGGGCAAAGCAGGAGCAGTGCAGGGGCAGTGCAGGAGCAATGCAGGAGCAGTGCAGGGGCAGTGCAGGAGCAATGCAGAGGCAGTGCAGGAGCAGTGCAGGGGCAGTGCAGGAGCAATGCAGGGGCAGTGCAGGAGCAATGCAGGAGCAGTGCAGGGGCAGTGCAGGAGCAATGCAGGGGCAGTGCAGGAGCAATGCAGGAGCAGTGCAGGGGCAGTGCAGGAGCAATGCAGGGGCAGAGCAGGAGCAGTGCAGGAGCAATGCAGGGGCAGAGCAGGGGCAAAGCAGGAGCAATGCAGGGGCAGTGCAGGAGCAATGCAGGAGCAGCATGCAGGAGACTGCAAATGTCATGTGGGGTGCAGAGATGGGGGACACCTGCCTGGCTTGGGCCTCCTGCTTGCCCCCAGCCCCAGCAGCAGGAGGTGTCAGGGTGCCCAGAGCAGAACTGAAACTGCAGCTGAAAACTCTGGGCAGGGAGGAGCCACAGCCAGCTGCAGCCTCCTTTCCTTCCTACCCTTACCCCAGCTGCAGCCTCCTTTCCTTCCTACCCTTACCCCAGCTGCAGCCTCCTTTCCTTCCTCCACCGCCAGCTCCTTTCATTCCTCCCCCCAGCTGCAGCCTCCTTTCCCCTTCCCTTTCCCCTTCCCTTTCCCCTTCCCTTTCCTTTTCCCTTTCCCTTTCTTTCTTTCTTCCTTTCTTCCTTTCTTCCTTTCTTCCTTTCTTCCTTTCTTCCTTTCTTCCTTTCTTTCTTCCTTTCTTTCTTCCTTTCTTCCTTTCTTCCTTTCTTTCTTCCTTTCTTTCTTCCTTTCTTTCTTCCTTTCTTTCTCCCTTTCTTTCTCCCTTTCTTTCTCCCTTTCTTTCTCCCTTTCTCCCTTTCCCTTTCCCTTTCCCTTTCCCTCTTTCCCTCTCCCCCACCCCCAGCTGCAGCCTCCTTTCCCTTTCCCTTTCCCTTTCCCTTTCCCTTTCCCTTTCCCTTTCCCTTTCCCTTTCCCTTTCCCTTTCCCTTTCCCTTTCCCTTTCCCTTTCCCTTTCCCCTTCCCCTTCCCCTTCCCCTTTCCCTTTCCCTTTCCCTTTCCCTTTCCCTTTTTCCTTTCCCCTCCCCTTCCCCTTTTCCTCTTTCCCTTTCCCCCCTCCCCCCAGCTGCAGCCTCCTCCCCGCAGCTGCCCTGAGAAGCAGCTGGCGCAGGCCGGGAGCAGAGACCGAGCCCAGGTGCCCGTGCCCAGGTGCCCGAGCCCAGGTGCCCGTGCCCAGGTGCCTGAGCCCAGGTGCCCGTGCCCAGGTGCCAGTGCCCAGGTGCCCGTGCCCAGGTGCCCGTGCCCAGGTGCCAGTGCCCAGGTGCCTGTGCCCAGGTGCCCGTGCCCAGGTGCCAGTGCCCATGTGCCCGAGCCCAGGTGCCAGTGCCCAGGTGCCCGTGCCCAGGTGCCCGTGCCCAGGTGCCCGTGCCCAGGTGCCAGTGCCCATGTGCCCGAGCCCAGGTGCCAGTGCCCAGGTGCCAGTGCCCAGGTGCCAGCGCAGGACTCGGTCCCCTCCCGGGTGCGGTCCGGAGCCGCAGGCTGAGCGCAGGTCAGGGACGCCCCCGGAGGCTCCTCCTGTTCTCGGCGGGGTCAGCACTGACCCTTCGCATCCTGCCCCCTCCCGCAGCGGCAGAGCTGGGCACAGCCATGCCCAGGCCGTGCCCGCAGCCAGCTGGCACTGCCACGTGCAGTGCCCCTGCCATGTGGCCGCGCAGCTCTGCTCCTGCCTTCCCCAGCCTGCGCTCCCAGCCAGCCCTGGGCCCTCCTGCCTCAGCCTGAGCAGAGCTCCAGACCTGGATCCAGGCTGAATAATTGATGCTGAGCGCTGGTGGCAGGGGAGCAGGGAGCAGATCTGTCTGCTGCAGGCAGGGCAGGGCCCTCCCTGCCTGCGTCTGCTCCACTTTCACCGCGGCTGCAGCGGCTCAGGGCTGGGCAGCAACCCAGGCAGCAGCTCTCTCCTCCCCTCCCCTCTCCTCCCCAATGCTCCTGGCAGGTTCTCCTCTCCCTTCTCCTCTCCCTTTTCCTCTCCCTTCTCCTCTCCCTTCTCCTCTCCCTTCTCCTCTCCCATCTCCTCTCCCCTCTCCTCTCCCTTCTCCTCTCCCTTCTCCTCTCCCTTCTCCTCTCCCTTCTCCTCTCCCCTTTCCTCTCCCCTCTCCTCTCCCTTCTCCTCTCCCTTCTCCTCTCCCTTCTCCTCCCCCCTTTACTCTACCGACTCCTGCCCGTTCTCCTCTCCCTTCTCCTCGCCCTTCTCCTCTCCCCTCTCCTCTCCCCTCTCCTCTCCCCTCTCCTCTCCCTTCTCCTCTCTCTTCTCCTCTCCCTTCTCCTCTCCCTTCTCCTCTCCCCTCTCCTCTCCCCTCTCCTCTCCCTTCTCCTCTCCCCTCTCCTCTCCCTTCTCCTCTCCCCTCTCCTCTCCCTTCTCCTCTCCCTTCTCCTCTCCCTTCTCCTCTCCCCTCTCCTCTCCCCTCTCCTCTCCCTTCCCCTCTCCCTTCTCTCCTTCTCCTCTCCCTTCTCCTCTCCCTTCTCTTCTCCCTTCTCCTCTCCCTTCCCCTCTCCCCTCTCCTCTCCCCTCTCCTCTCCCTTCTCCTCTCCCTTCCTTCTCCTCTCCCTTCTCCTCTCCTCCTCTCCTCTGGTAGCTTTTAAGCCAAGCCCCATCCCATTCAGCATCCCCACCCCAGAGCCTGGCACTGTGCCTAATGCCAGCCACAAAACCCTGGAGCCTCTCCAGCCTGATCCCAGCCCCAGCTGGACTTGCAGGGGCTCAGACCACCACACCAGGGGACTTCTGCCTCAGTTTCCCACCTCGGGGTAGGGCCAAGTTGTGCTGTGCAGCTCTCACTTCTCAGCCACTCCTCTGGAAGGCTTCCTGGAGCTTGGTGCCCCTCGTGGCCTCTGGCACTGCCTGGCTCTATTAATAGATGCCAGCAGACTCCTGGGGCAGGAGCTTGTCCTTAGCACAGGCATTTGAGGGCTACCTCTGCCCAGAGCTCAGCAGCCTCCTGGCCCCCCCCACAGCCCCCAGAGGCTCCTGGACCAGACTTGTTGCTTTTTATAGCTCCCTTTTTCCCTTGGTGCCAAGCTCCTACCCTGCTGTTGTGCCCCTCTGGAGGGGCTTGGGGGGGGGGGGGGGGGGTTTGCAAAGGCTGCTGTGGCTTCTGCAGGGTCCACTGGCAGCTGCCAGCAGCCTGGGGGATGAGAAGGGCTATGGAGCCACAGGGGAGGGGTACTCTGTGGTGCAGGGCTTGGCAGGTTCTTCTGGCAGCTCTTTGGGGGGTGAGTGCCACAGGCAGTTGAGTGCCACAGGCAGTTGAGTGCTATGGGCAGGTGAGTGCCATGGGCACCTCAACCAGCAGCAGCTTCCCTGCCTGGAGCCTGGCAAGCTGCATGGCAGTGGCCCAGGGTGCAGAAGTGAGCTGGAGGCTGAGCACAGGAGGCCTGGCAGCTCTGGGGTTGGAGTTTGGGTCTCTGCACTGCTCTGCCAGCCAGCAGGGAACCGCTGATAGAAGCCAGGCAAAGCCCTGAAGGGGGCAGCTGGAGCAGCCCCAGCGCTGGGCAGAGCTGCAGGGCTCAGGGCTGTGGCTCTTGGCATTTGGGAAGGGTGAGCTGAGAGTCAGAGGACTCAGGAGCTGAGGTCAGGAAGGAGCAGGAGCTGCTGAGTGCAGGCTGGGAGCTCCCCTGCCCGGGCTGCCTGCGCTGGGATCACCGCCCCAGCGTGCCACGAGGGCATGGCACAGGGCAAGAGCAAAGTGCCAACCTCCCTACCCAGGAGAGTGCCCTGTGTCCCCAGAGCTCCTCAGGTCACCTCAGTGCCAGGGCTGAGCCACCCAGGAGGTTCTTTGCCCCTCTTGGGTGTGCAGAGCAGCACAGAACCTGCCTGGGAGGCAGCAAGGAGCGCAGGGACTCAGAGCCGGCCCTGGCAGCCTGGGCTCCTGGGGGAGCTTGTGGTGCCCATGTGGCCTGGCTGGCAAACACCTCTAGGCCCTTCTGCAGGTCCTTCCCAGCCCCATCATCAGCTCCAATGGGCCAGGAGAAGATAAACTGTTCAGGAGCCAGAGTGCAGACGTGGAGATCACCACGGAGAAGGAGCGGCTGAAGAAGATGCTGTCGGAAGGGTGAGGCTGCCACCAGCACCTCCCAGACTGGCAGCACCTGCTGCATGTGCCCCCTACCCCCACCCCCAGGTGCTTCTGAGCCTAGGCTGCTTCTGTGGCTAGCTGGGTAGTGCCCCACAGCCACTGCTGCTCCAACCCTGCACCATCCTCACTCCTCCTCTTCCTCAGTTCTTGCAGCTCGGAGGTGAAGTTTGCTTGCCGGTGGCGTGGGGAGGGGAATGCTCTGTGCCCACAGCAGAGGGGAGCTGATGCCAGGGAATGCTCTGTGCCCACAGCAGAGAGGAGCTGATGCCAGTTAGCTGCAGATGGCCTCACTCCTCCAGCTTGCCCCAGGGCTGTGGCGATTCCCCTGGCGGCTCCAGCGCAGTCCCTGCTGCTTCCTCTCCGTGCCCCTTCGGGAGGCTCTGGGCTGGATTCTGCCCTGCTGAGCTGCCAGCTGAGCACTTGGGATGTCTGAACAGCAGAAGTGTCCTCTGCTGCCTGCCCTCTGCTGCCTGCCCTCTGCTGCCTGCCCTCTGCTGCCTGCCCTCTGCTGCCTGCCCTCTGCTGCCTTCTCACTGCTGCCTTCTCACTGCTGCCTTCTCACTGCTGCCTGCCCTCTGCTGCCTTCCCACTGCTGCCTTCCCTCTGCTGCCTTCCCTCTGCTGCCTTCCCTCTGCTGCCTTCCCTCTGCTGCCTTCCCTCTGCTGCCTTCTCACTGCTGCCTTCTCACTGCTGCCTGCCCTCTGCTGCCTGCCCTCTGCTGCCTTCCCTCTGCTGCCTTCCCTCTGCTGCCTTCCCTCTGCTGCCTTCCCACTGCTGCCTTCCCTCTGCTGCCTGTCCTCTGCTGCCTGCCCTCTGCTGCCTGCCCTCTGCTGCCTTCTAACTGCTGCCTTCCCTCTGCTGCCTTCCCTCTGCTGCCTTCCCACTGCTGCCTTCCCTCTGCTGCCTGTCCTCTGCTGCCTGCCCTCTGCTGCCTGCCCTCTGCTGCCCATCCTCTGCTGCCTTCTCTCTGCTGCCTTCCCTCTGCTGCCTGTCCTCTGCTGCCTTCCCTCTGCTGCCTGCCCTCTGCTGCCTTCCCTCTGCTGCCTGTCCTCTGCTGCCTGCCCTTTGCTGCCTGCCCTCTGCTGCCTGCCCTCTGCTGCCTGCCCTGGGCCTGGGCTGGCAGAGTTTGCTTCAAAGCTTTCAAAGGTGGACTCCAGGTCCTGCCCTGCAGAGCTGCTGCCTGGTAGCTGCCTGCCCCTCACCTCCCCACCCTGGCAGCCTCTCAGCCTGGTTTCTGCAGCTGGCAGCAAGCAGCAGACGTGGCCTGGCAACCAAACCTCACCCAGGGCCCAAGGCAAAGAGCTGCAGGTGCAAGGCTGGAGGAAGCATTTCCACCTGGGCAGCCAAAGGGGACCCAAGGAGCTGCTCAGCCCCTCCCAGTGCTTGGGTCCAGCGCTGGGCAGCAGCCTCCAGGCTGAGGCTCTCACACTGCTCTGCCTCCCCCCCCCTGCCCCTCTTCTCTTCTCAGCTCGGTGAGCGAGGTGCAGTGGGAGGCTGAGTTCTTCAGCCTGCAGGACAACAACACCAAGCTGGTGGCTGCTCTGCACGAGGCCAATGCCAACGTGGACCAGTGGAAGAAGCAGCTGGCAGCGTACCAGGAGGAGACCGAAACGCTGCGGCAGAGGGTGAGAGCCCAGAGCCCCCCAGCGGCTGGCAGCGAGCGAGCTCCCGGGGCCAGGAGCTGCCTCTGTCCCCCTCCCATCCCCAGCAGTGAGCCCCCTTCTGGGGCCAGGAGCTGCCTCTGTCCCCCTCCCATCCCCAGCTGGCAGTGAGCCCCCTCCTGGGGCCAGGAGCTGCCTCTGTCCCCTCCCATCCCCAGCTGGCAGTGAGCTCCCTCCTGGGGCCAGGAGCTGCCCTTGTCCCCCTTCCATCCCCAGCTGGCAGTGAGCTCCCTCCTGGGGCCAGGAGCTGCCTCTGTCCCCTCCCATCCCCAGCTGGCAGTGAGCTCCCTCCCGGGGCCAGGAGCTGCCTCTGTCCCCCTCCCATCCCCAGCAGTGAGCTCCCTCCCGGGGCCAGGAGCTGCCCTTGTCCCCCTTCCATCCCCAGCAGTGAGCTCCCTCCTGGGGCCTGGAGCTGCCCTTGTCCCCCTTCCATCCCCAGCTGGCAGTGAGCTCCCTCCTGGGGCCAGGAGCTGCCCTTGACCCCCTCCCATCCCCAGCAGTGAGCTCCCTCCCGGGGCCAGGAGCTGCCCTTGTCCCCCTCCCATCTCCTGCAGTGAGCTCCCTCCTGGGGCCAGGAGCTGCCCTTGACCCCCTCCCATCCCCAGCTGGCAGTGAGCTCCCTCCTGGGGCCAGGAGCTGCCCTTGTCCCCCTCCCATCCCCAGCAGGAGAAGGGATGCAATTCCAGGATGCTGCATGAGCCTGGCAGGGAATGAGGGCAGGGAACAGGAGAGCTGCTGCAGGAGCTGCTTCCTGCTGGCTCCCTCTGGGCAAAGGCAGGGAAGCAGAGCCCCGGGTCAGGGAATGTCACTTCCCTGCAGCTGCCAGCAGCACCTGAGCTGGGCATCAGGGCAGGATGGGCAGGCAGGATGGGCACTGCTCTGTCTGCTGCCATTAGCTGCAGCAGCAGAGTGGTGCCCTACAAACAAGGCCTTGTTTGGGTGGAATAATGGAAAGTTTGGGACCTGGCAGTGCCAGAGGGCAGAGCTCATCTGGGCTGGCATCGGGGCAGGGGGTGACAGTCACACAGCTTGGCTGTGCTGGCAGGGCAGAGCTGGGCAGGGCTGTTAGGGTGGTTGGGGTTTGGCTGGGAAAGGTCCCCAGAGCTGCCTTGGCCCTGGCTGTGCTCAGCTGCTTGATGGCTTTTGGCACAGCCAGGAGCTAGGGGAGGGACCCCAGGAGCTAAGAGGGGGGACCCCAGGAGCTAGGGGAGGGACCCCAGGAGCTAGTGGGGAGGACCCCAGGAGCTAGGGGAGGGACCCCAGGAGCTAGTGGGGAGGACCCCAGGAGCTAGGGAGGAGGACCCCAGGAGCTAAGAGGGGGACCCCAGGAGCTAAGGGGAGGGACCCCAGGAGCTAGGGAGGAGGACCCCAGGAGCTAAGGGTGGGGACCCCAGGAGCTAGGGGTGAGGACCCCAGGAGCTAGTGGGGAGGACCCCAGGAGCTAGGGGTGAGGACCCCAGGAGCTAGGAGAAAGGACCCCAGAAGCTAAGGGTGGAGATCCCAGGAGCTAGGGGTGAGGACCCCAGGAGCTAGAGGGGAGGACCCCAGGAGCTGAGGTTGAGGACCCCAGGAGCTAGGGGTGAGGACCCCAGGAGCTGGGGGTGAGGACCCCAGGAGCTAGAGGGGAGGACCCCAGGAGCTAAGGTTGAGGACCCCAGGAGCTAGAGGGGAGGACCCCAGGAGCTAAGGTTGAGGACCCCAGGAGCTAAGGGGAGGGACCCCAGGAGCTAAGGGTGAGGACCCCAGGAGCTAGGGGTGGGGACCCCAGAAGCTAGGAAGGACCCCAGGAGCTAAGAGGGGGGACCCCAGGAGCTAAGGTTGAGGACCCCAGGAGCTAAGGGTGAGGACCCCAGGAGCTAGGGGTGGGGACCCCAGGAGCTAAGGGTGAGGACCCCAGGAGCTAGTGGGGAGGACCCCAGGAGCTAAGGGTGAGGACCCCAGGAGCTAGGGGTGGGGACCCCAGGAGCTAAAGGTGAGGACCCCAGGAGCGAGTGGGGAGGACCCCAGGAGCTAGGGAGGAGGACCCCAGGAGCTAATGGGGAGGACCCCAGGAGCTAGGGAGGAGTACCCCAGGAGCTAAGAGGGGGACCCCAGGAGCTAAGGGGAGGGACCCCAGGAGCTAAGGGTGAGGACCCCAGGAGCTAGGGGTGGGGACCCCAGGAGCTAAGGGTGAGGACCCCAGGAGCTAGGGGTGGGGACCCCAGGAGCTAAGGGTGAGGACCCCAGGAGCTAATGGGGAGAACCCCAGGAGCTAAGGGTGGAGATCCCAGGAGCTAGGGGTGGGGACCCCAGGAGCTAAGGGTGGGGACCCCAGGAGCCAGTGGGGAGGACCCCAGGAGCCTCGGGTGCAGGGCAGCCCCTGAGCACTCGGTAGAGGCACAGAAGCAGCTGTACCTCGAGCACCAGCTCAGCTTATTTCCCCTCTGCAGCTGGAGAGCCTCCAGGGTGAGCCTCAGCACGGAGTGTTTCTGGGCATGGGGTGGGCAGAGCAGGAGGAGGGAGCTGTAACGGCCCCGGGGGGGGAGCTGCTGTGCTGTGGAGGCTGGGCTGGGTCTGCAAGGAAGGCAGAGCATGGCTGGGGAGGGGGTAAGGGGTCAGGACATTGCTGTCTCACTGCTCCTCCACTCTGCTTGCCCCCCTCTAGGTAGCAGAACTGGAGTCACAGGGGGCTCAGGACTCCCCCAGTGAGAACAACAAGGAGGAGCTGAGCCAAACCCTGGAGGAGTTGGAGCTGCTGATCAAGGCTAAAGATGAGGCAAGAGCCATGGGGCAGAGCCTGGAGCTGGCTGAGCTCTCAGCCCCCAGCACCCTCCCTGCTGTGGCAGCAGCCTGGGGGAGGGGGGGAGGGCTCAGAGCCCCTCCTGCTCCTGCCCAAGCCAGAGCAGCCCCCTCGGGAGTCTCCCTCCCCAGACAGACAAAGCTGAGTGGGGCTGAAGTGCTGGCAGCATCCCGTGGGAATGGCCCTGAGTGGGGACCTGAGGCTTGGGCTGCCAGCAGGGCTCTGCCTCCCCCTTCCCTCCCAGCCCCGTGCAGCTGCAGTGGCCTGGTGCAGTGATGAACTCTCACTGGCACTGCAAAGGAATGATTTAAAGCAGAGCCTCGGCCACAGAGGCTGTGAAGGAGGAGAGATGTGGAGAGAGCCTCTTGGGTTTGCACATCCTCAGGGCTCCTGGGGGCCTGGCTTCTGCAGGCTGGGTGGATGGAGCCACAAAGTGAGGGTGGAAAAGGAGTTCCTGGTCCTTAGAGCTTTGCCCCCACCCCTCCCCCACCCCTGAGAGCTCCCCAGGTTGGAGATAAAACTCTGGGGCAGAGGTGTGCAGAGGCTGAGTGGAGATCCTGGCCCCAAGAGCCTGAGATCTGATCCAAGGAAGGATGCCACAGGGTGCAGTGAGCCCTGAGCCCTGCTGGCACTCAGCCTCCCACCTCGGCTGGGGACCAGGGGCAAGGAGGGAGGCAGAGGAGGGAGGAAGCTGTGGGAGCGTGGAGCTGAGGGTGGCTGAGAAGGAAGGGACCTGGCTTGGGCCGTGGGCTGGGGGCTGCCCCTCCTGGCACAGGAGTGGCTCTGCCATGATGCTGTTCCCTCCCTGTGCCTCAGGAGATCCAGATGCTGAAGAGCCAGAAGTGTGGAGGCCACTGGGAGGCTGAGGGGGAGCGAGAGGAGACGCTGCAGAAGCTGCAGGTGAGGATGGCAGAGCTGAGACCCCTCCCCGGAGCAGAGGGACCCTGCCCAGCTCCCTCCCCCCGGCAGCCTCTGTGCCTCTGGGGGATGGGAGCAGCTCCCCCCATGTGTCTCTGCATCCTTGCACCCTCAGAGCTGTGAGGTGGGGCAGGAGCTGGAGCAGCAGCAGGCAGCAGCAGGCAGCAGCAGGCAGCAGCAGGCAGCAGCAGGCAGCAGCCAGACCATCCTGTGCTGCTCCCAGCAGGTGCCAGAGCTGTGAGGTGGGGCAGGAGCTGTGGGCAGCAGCAGGCAGCAGCAGGCAGCAGCCAGACTCTCCTGTGCTGCTCTCAGCAGGTGCCAGAGCTGTGAGGTGGGGCAGGAGCTGGGGCAGCAGCAGGCAGCAGCAGGCAGCAGCCAGACCCTCCTGTGCTGCTCTCAGCAGGTGCCAGAGCTGTGAGGTGGGGCAGGAGCTGTGGGCAGCAGCAGGCAGCAGCAGGCAATGGTGGGCAGCAGCAGCAGGCAGCAGCCAGACCCCCCCTGTGCTGCTCTCATCAGATGCCAGAGCTGTGAGGTGGGGCAGGAGATGTGAGCAGCAGCAGGCAGCAGTGGGCAGCAGCAGGCAGCAACCAGACCCTCCTGTGGTGTTCTCAGCAGGTGCCAGAGCTGTGAGGTGGAGAAGAGCTGTGGGCAGCAGCAGGCAGCAGCAGGCAGCAGCCAGACCCCCCCTGGGCTGCTCTCAACAGATGCCAGAGCTGTGAGGTGGGGCAGGAGCTGGGGCAGCAGCAGGCAGCAGTGGGCAGCAGCAGGCAGCAGCCAGACCCCCCTGGGCTGCTCTCATCAGATGCCAGAGCTGTGAGGTAGGGCAGGAGCTGTGAGCAGCAGTGGGCAGCAGCAGGCAGCAGCAGGCAGCAGCCAGACCCCCCCTGGGCTGCACTCATCAGATGCCAGAGCTGTGAGGTGGGGCAGGAGCTGTGGGCAGCAGCAGGCAGCAGCAGGCAATGGTGGGCAGAAGCAGCAGGCAGCAGCCAGACCCCCCCTGTGCTGCTCTCAGCAGATGCCAGAGCTGTGAGGTGGGGCAGGAGCTGTGAGCAGCAGCAGGCAGCAGTGGGCAGCAGCAGGCAGCGACCAGACCCCCTTATGCTGCTCCCAGCAGGTGCCAGAGCTGTGAGGTGGAGAAGAGCTGTGGGCAGCAGCAGGCAGCAGCCAGACCCCCCTGTGCTGCACTCATCAGATGCCAGAGCTGTGAGGTGGGGCAGCAGTGGGCAGCAGCAGGCAGACAGACCCTCCTGGGCTGCTTTTAGCAGGTGCCAGAGCTGTGAGGTGGGCAGGAGCTGTGGGCAGCAGCAGGCAGCAGCAGGCAGCAGCAGGCAGCAGCAGGCAGCAGCAGGCAGCAGCAGGCAGCGGCGGGCAGCAGCGGGCAGCAGCAGGCAGCAGCGGGCAGCAGCAGGCAGCAGCAGGCAGCAGCAGGCAGCAGCAGGCAGTGGCGGGCAGCAGCAGGCAGCAGCAGCAGCAGGCAGCGGCAGGCAGCAGCAGGCAGCGGCGGGCAGCAGCGGGCAGCAGCGGGCAGCAGCAGGCAGCAGCGGGCAGCAGCAGGCAGCAGCAGGCAGCAGCAGGCAGCAGCAGGCAGCGGCGGGCAGCAGCAGGCAGCAGCAGCAGCAGGCAGCGGCAGGCAGCAGCAGGCAGCGGCGGGCAGCAGCGGGCAGCAGCGGGCAGCAGCAGGCAGCAGCAGCAGCAGGCAGCAGCGGGCAGCAGCAGGCAGCAGCAGGCAGCAGCAGGCAGCAGCAGGCAGCAGCAGCAGCAGGCAGCGGCAGGCAGCAGCAGGCAGCAGCAGGCAGCAGTGGGCAGCAGCAGGCAGCAGCAGCAGCAGGCAGCAGCAGGCAGCAGCAGGCAGCAGTGGGCAGCAGCAGGCAGCAGCCAGCCCCCCTGCGCTGCTCCAGCAGGGCCAGCAGCCTGAGCCGCGGCTGTGCAGCAGGAGCTGAGCTGTCTGAGCCCCTCCGCGTCCCTGCAGAGCTCTGCCCCCGCCCGGCCGGCAGCAGGGGGGGTGCAGCAGGGGGGTGCAGCAGGGGGGGTGAAGCAGGGGGGGTGCAGCAGGGGGGGTGCAGCAGGGGGAGTGCAGCAGTGGGGGTGCAGCAGGGGGGGTGAAGCAGGGGGGGTGCAGCAGGGGGGGTGCAGCAGGGGGAGTGCAGCAGGGGGAGTGCAGCAGGGGGAGTGCAGCAGGGGGGGGTGCAGCAGGGGGGGTGCAGCAGGGGGGGTGCAGCAGGGGGGTGCAGCAGGGGGAGTGCAGCAGGGGGAGTGCAGCAGGGGGGGGTGCAGCAGGGGGAGTGCAGCAGGGGGGGTGCAGCAGGGGGGTGCAGCAGGGGGGTGCAGCAGGGGGGGTGCAGCAGGGGGGTGCAGCAGGGGGGTGCAGCAGGGGGGGGTGCAGCAGGGGGGGTGCAGCAGGGGGGGGTGCAGCAGGGGGGGTGCAGCAGGGGGGGTTCAGCAGGGGGGGTGCAGCAGGGGGGGTGCAGCAGGGGGGTGCAGCAGGGGGGGTGCAGCTGCTCCTCACCTCGGGGCAGGGATGCAGATGGAGCAGGATCTGCCGTGCGGTCCCGGGGGGGGGGGCACTGCCTGTGGCTGCCTCTGAACTGCTGAGCACAGAACCATAGAACCAGGCAGGGCTGGAAGGGAGCACAAGGAGCAGGCAGTGCCAACCCCTGCCATGCCCAGGGACACCCTACCCTACAGCAGGCTGCACACAGCCTCAGCCAGCCTGGCCTCAAACACCTCCAGCCATGGGGCCTCAACCCCCTCCCTGGGCAACCCCTGCCAGGCTCTCACCACTCTCCTGCTCAACAACTTCCTCCTCACCTCCAGCCTCACTCTCCCCACCTCCAGCTCTGCTCCATCCCCCCCACTCCTGACACTCCCTCACAGCCTCCAAAGTCCCTCCCCAGCTTTTTTGGAGCCCCCTTCAGGTCCTGGCAGGCCACAAGAAGGTCCCCTGGGAGCCTCCTCTGCTCCAGCCTGCACAGCCCCAACTCTTTCAGGCTGTGCTCACAGCAGAGCTGCTGCAGCCTCTCAGCATCCTCCTGGCCCTGCTCTGGACACTCTCCAGCATCTCCACAGCCCTCTTGGCCCAGGGGCTCCAGAGCTGGATGCAGGACTCCAGCAGGAGGATCTGCTGCAGGACTCAGCCCTGCACACAGGCATTGGCTGTCCTGGCAGGGGGATGGCTGCAGACACTGATGCCATCAGAGCTGGGGAGGGTTGGCACACCGGGGGAGCTCCCATCCCTGCCAGGCTGCTGGGGCTCAGGGCAGGCAGATCCCCTGCTGCAGGAGCTGGAGCTGGGCTGGGCGTGGGCAGCCCGGTGGGGTGCTGGCAGGGCTGCGTGGGGACGATAAGGGGAGGGGGCAGGGGTGTGGGCAGGGTCTGTCGGTGCTGAGCTGCCGCCCCCCAGCGCCCTGTGTCCTGCGGCAGGAGCTGGAGCAGCGCAACGCGGAGCTGGAGCAGCGCCTGCAGCTGGCAGAGCAGAGCCTGGCCGAGAGCCTGGCCGAGAGGGAGAAGATGCAGAACGAGGTCACCAAGGTGGCAGAGGTGATGGATGTGAAGATATTTGAGCTCAGCGAGATCAGGCAGGGCTTGGCCAAGCTGGTGGAGAGCAACTGAGGAGACCTGTCCCGAGCAGGGGAGCCTGAGCTGGGGCTGCTCCCTTGGCAGCAGCCTCCAGGTCAGCTGGGGCAGGACGTGCCAAGGAGCCCAGCAGCTGCCAGGACCTGTGGAGACCTGCCACAGCCACTGCCTGCCCTCTGAGCACCCAGAGAGAGGGCAGAGAAGACCTGAGCCACTCAATCCTCTCCAGGGAGCATCTACAAGTCACAGCCCAAACCTCTCTGGCCCCTGGCACAGCCCTGGCACAGCCCAGAGCCAGCAGCTGTGCCCATGCTGCCTCCCCAGCCCCTCTGCTGCCAGCTGCCTGCCTGCAGCCTTCTCACACTTCTCTAGGGCAGGGCCTGAGCCTTCACCTTTTTCTCCAGTAGCTTTTTTAGGAAGCCACTTGCCTCCTGCAGCTCAGCTGCCTGCTTCCCCACCTGGGCAGGGGAGGAAGACTCTCAGCTGCCTGCTTCCCCACCTGGGCAGGGGAGGAAGACTCTCAGCTGCCTGCTTCCCCACCTGGGCAGGGGAGGAAGAGTCCCAGCTGCCTGCTTCCCCACCTGGGCAGGGGAGGAAGAGTCCCAGCTGCCTGCTTCCCCACCTGGGCAGGGGAGGAAGAGCCTCAGCTGCCTGCTTCCCTACCCAGGCAGGGGAGGAAGAGTCTCAGCTGCCTGCTTCCCTACCCAGGCAGGGGAGGAAGAGTCTCAGCTGCCTGCTTCCCTACCCAGGCAGGGGAGGAAGACTCTCAGCTGCCTGCTTCCCCACCTGGGCAGGGGAGGAAGACTCTCAGCTGCCTGCTTCCCTACCCAGGCAGGGGAGGAAGACTCTCAGCTGCCTGCTTCCCCACCCAGGCAGGAGAGGAAGAGCCTCAGCTGCCTGCTTCCCCACCTGGGCAGGGGAGGAACAGTCCCAGCTGCCTGCTTCCCTACCCTGGGCAGGGGAGGAAGACTCTCAGCTGCCTGCTTCCCCACCTGGGCAGGGGAGGAAGAGTCCCAGCTGCCTGCTTCCCCACCTGGGCAGGGGAGGAAGACTCTCAGCTGCCTGCTTCCCCACCTGGGCAGGGGAGGAAGAGTCCCAGCTGCCTGCTTCCCCACCTGGGCAGGGGAGGAAGAGCCTCAGCTGCCTGCTTCCCTACCCAGGCAGGGGAGGAAGAGCCTCAGCTGCCTGCTTCCCCACCTGGGCAGGGGAGGAAGAGCCTCAGCTGCCTGCTTCCCTACCTGGGCAGGGGAGGAAGAGCCTCAGCTGCCTGCTTCCCTACCTGGGCAGGGGAGGAAGAGCCTCAGCTGCCTGCTTCCCTACCCTGGGCAGGGGAGGAAGAGTCCCAGCTGCCTGCTTCCCTACCCTGGGCAGGGGAGGAAGAGTCCCAGCTGCCTGCTTCCCCACCTGGGCAGGGGAGGAAGAGTCCCAGCACATCCAGGCCAGCAGCTGCTCCTCCTCCTCCTCCTCCTCTGCCCCAGCCCTAACCCCACTGTGTCTTTCTAAGAGGATCCAAGCAGGTCCCTGTCAGGAGCTTCCCAGAGGCAGCAGAGTCCCCAGTGCAGAGCAGGTTGTGTCCCTCTGTGTGTCCCCCCCCTCAGCTCAGTCAGCCAGAAGCAAGCACTGCAGGTTCCCAGGCAGGGGGGCAGAGAAGGGCTGGGGGGGGAGGGGGGGTCTGAGGAGCTGCTGAAGCTTTAGAGGCTTGCTTGGGAAAGAGGCACTGGAGAAGTGGGACAGCCCCGGGGGGGGGTTTGGCCACCAAAGTGCTCCATTGGCCTCTCCCCCCCCCCCCCCCCCGGCCCCGAGGGGCTGCAGTTAATTGGAATTAAATGGAGCAAAGCAGAGCTGCCCTCAGGTCCTGTCCTCTTTCCCTTGGGAAACAGCCCCCAGGGGTGCCCAGCCCCTGCCAGCCCAGCAGCAGCTCCTGGCACAGCTGGCAGGCCCCAGCTTGCCACACTTGCCCAGGTGAAAGGAGAGCAGGAGGTGCTGGCAGCCTGCTGGCACCAGTGCCCTGCCAGCCTGCTGGCACCAGTGCCCTGCCAGCAGCCTGGGAGCTCTCCAGGGGTCGGCTGCTGCTTGGAGCTGGGCAGGGCCTGAGGGAGGCACCACAGAAGCTTGGAAAGCTCTGTCCCACCCCCACCCCGTGGCACCGCTGTGGGTGTCCTCTCCCTGTGGCATCGCTGTGGGTGTCCCTTTCCCATGGCACCACTGTGTCCCACTCCCCTTGGCACTGCTGTGTCCCACTCCCCATGGCACTGCTGTGCCCCACTCCCCATGGCACTGCTCTGTCCCCTCCCCATGGCACTGCTGTGCCCCACTCCCCTTGGCACTGCTCTGTCCCCTCCCCATGGCACTGCTGTGCCCCACTCCCCATGGCACTGCTCTGTCCCCTCCCCATGGCACTGCTGTGTCCCACTACCCTTGGCACTGCTCTGTCCCCTCCCCGTGGCACTGCTGTGTCATGTCCTCCCCCCATGGCACCACTCTCTCCCACTCCCCTTGGCACTACTGTGTCCCTCTCCATGGCACTGCTGTGTTGTGTCCCCTCCATGGCACCACTGTGTCCCCTCCCTGTGGCACTGCTGTGTTGTGACCCCCCCCCCGCCCCATGGCACCACTGTGTGTGTCCCACCCCCCATGGCACCACTGTGTGTGTCCTGCTCCCCTTGGCACCACTGTGTGTGTCCCACTCCCCTTGGCACCACTGTGTGTGTCCCACCCCCCATGGCACCACTGTGTGTGTCCCACCCCCCATGGCACCACTGTGTGTGTCCTGCTCCCCTTGGCACCACTGTGTGTGTCCCACTCCCCTTGGCACCACTGTGTGTGTCCCACCCCCCATGGCACCACTGTGTGTGTCCCACTCCCCTTGGCACCACTGTGTGTGTCCCACTCCCCATGGCACCACTGTGTGTGTCCCACCCCCCATGGCACCACTGTGTGTGTCCTGCTCCCCTTGGCACCACTGTGTCCTGCTCCCCTTGGCACCACTGTGTGTGTCCCACTCCCCTTGGCACCACTGTGTGTGTCCCACCCCCCATGGCACCACTGTGTCCTGCTCCCCATGGCACCACTGTGTGTGTCCCACTCCCCATGGCACCACTGTGTCCTACTCCCCTTGGCACCACTGTGTGTGTCCCACTCCCCATGGCACCACTGTGTCCTACTCCCCTTGGCACCACTGTGTGTGTCCCACCCCCCATGGCACCACTGTGTCCTGCTCCCCATGGCACCACTGTGTGTGTCCCACTCCCCATGGCACCACTGTGTCCTACTCCCCTTGGCACCTCTGTGTGTGTCCCTATGGCACCACTGTGTCCTGCTCCCCATGGCACCACTGTGTCCTACTCCCCTTGGCACCACTGTGTCCTACTCCCCTTGGCACCGCTGTGTCCTGCTCCCCTTGGCACCACTGTGTCCTACTCCCCTTGGCACCACTGTGTCCTGCTCCCCTTGGCACCACTGTGTCCTACTCCCCTTGGCACCACTGTGTCCTGCTCCCCTTGGCACCACTGTGTCCTACTCCCCTTGGCACCGCTGTGTCCTGCTCCCCTTGGCACCACTGTGTCCTGCTCCCCTTGGCACCACTGTGTCCCACCCCCCCTTGGCACCGCTGTGTGTGTCCCTATGGCACCACTGTGCCCCCATAGCTACCCAGGAGCTGCTTAGCCCTGCAGCAGTGAGGGGGCTGAGTGCTGCTGCTCCTGGCACTGGAGCTGGCTTCTCAGGCTGGCAAAGAGGGCAAAGGTTGGCAGAGCCAGCAGGGAGCCTGGGACCACTCCAGGGCTCTGCAGGCCTCCAGCTGCTGGGTGCTGCCCTGCACAGAGTTGGCTCCTCAGGGCCCTGCATCTCCTTCCCCTGCCCTGCTGACCACGAGAGGATCCCACAGCTTCCACCCCTGGGGGGTCTGCTGGAGGGGGAGATGTGGACACCCCCAGGGAGAGCTCTCCCGGAGTGGGGCTGGGTTGGATCTTGCTTTGGGGTTTTGGGGGGGGGGAGGATTGGTTTGGTTTGTTCCTGTTTTCTTCCTCTGCATGAATGGGGCTGGAGCTGCTCCAGGAACCTCTGGTGCAGAGTACTTGGGAAGGGGAGGAAGTAACTGGGTGCTGGAAAGTCCTTAGAGGCTTCTTACCCACCCCCGTGCCAGTGCCCGGAGGAGGAGGAGGAGGAGGAGGAGGAGGAGGAGGAGGAGGAGGAGGAGGAGGAAGAAGAGGAGAAGGAGGAGAAGGAGGAGGGAGAAAAGGAAGAGGAAAAGGAGGAGAAAGAGGAGGAGAAGGGAGAAAAGGAGGAGGAGAAAGGAGGAGGAGGAGGAGGAG